>NC_134859.1:95702500-96002500 GCF_049852395.1 Peromyscus maniculatus bairdii | reverse complement strand
GGCAGAGTCTGAGAGTTGGTGGCAGATGCAGAGAGAGCAAGATGGGCATGCCATACTGAGAAAAGGTACCAAGTCATTTGGCAAAGCATAGATAAGAAATATGGTTTAATTTAAGTGTAAGAGTTAGCTAGTAATAAGCCTAAGCTATTGGTCAATAAAACTGATATTTCCAGGGTTATATTATGTCAAAATATATTAAAATATATTTTTAAAAGTTCAGTGACTGAGATTCTCAGCTAAGTAGGCAGGCATTGGAAAAAATGCCTGTAATAGGTACTTATTCTAACTTTAGCAAACGTCATTCATTGTTTTTTTGTGTGTGTGTGAAGCTTTGAAATAGTCTTTTAAAATCAAGAAGGAGCAGTCTGCAGAGATGGATTGGTGATAAAGAGCACAAAGCAGGGTATAGGGAGAAATATGCTCAAAGAATATATTATGGTTCATGGAAATGGCCTTTTGTAATTTTGCATAATAAAAATTAAATTCAATAAAAATTCTTAGGAGTAAGTACATGAAAAGACTTACACAACTCTAAAAGTGTAAGCCCCTATGGAAGCCACTGAGAATGATCTAAATAACTGTGAGCTAATACCACAGTGAGGCAAAGCCCACCAGTTCACTCCTGATGGATCCATAGCATCAAGTCCAATTAAAACATAAAGAAAAGCTTTTGAGATGGATGACAAGACACATGTGAGCCAGAAAATGGGAGGAGCATGAGTTTGAAGCCAGCCTGAGCTATAAAGGAAAACACTATCTTAAAAAGAAAGGGACCCTGGGTGTGGTGGCACATGCCTAAAATCCCAACACTTAGGTAGTTGACCTATCTGAGTTATGTAGCAAAACTCTGTTTTCCAAACCTGCAACTACAGCTTAGTGGCCAAAGTCACTTGCCAACATTTAGGAGGTTTAAAGTTCCATATCCAGCACCTACACTCCCTACAAAACAATAAAAACAAAATATAATTAAGGCTCTAATACTACCTATTAGACACCCAGACTTAATGTTGTAGTAACTAACAGTATAGGATTATAAGAGAATAGGAATGGCTGATGGATGGAGCAGAGCTGAGAGCCTACAAATCTGTGACAATGGGCAGGAACTAGCACAGCAGTATGTGTGTGTGTGTTTGTGTTTGTGTGTGTGTGTGTGTGTGTGTGTGTTTGTGTGTGTGTGTGTGTGTGTATGTGTGTGTAAAGAATGTGCTGAGGAAAAAGTTACCAATGTAGAAAAAATAAAACCAGATCCCTATCTTATAAGGGACACATCTGACAGAGGATTAATATCTAAAATACAAGAAGAACCCAAAAAACTAAAAAACAAGAAATTAAATAACCCAAATCAATAAATGGGCTAATGAAGTGGGCAGACAGTTCTCAAAAGATGAAGCAAAATTAGCTAATAAGCAAATAAAAACTTCTCAGTCTCACCAGATATCAGAGGAATGCAAATCAATACCACACTGAGAGTCTATCTCACAAATAAGTATGTAGACAAAAGGGAATTCTTATATACTTGCTGGTAGGAATGTAGCTTAGTCCAGTACTATGAAAGTCAGTAGGAGGTTCTCAGAACACTAAAGTGTGTCTACCTAATGACTCAGCTATACATCCTAGATTTTATTCAAAGCAGTCCAAGCCAGCATATTACAGAGATATTTCCACATCAACATTTATTTGCTATTATTGATAATAACAAAGTTACCGAATACCGAGGTACTGGTCAACAGAGGAATTGATATATGCAATGTAGTATATTTACACAATGATATTTTCCTCAGACATAATAAAGTCATGTCAGTGGCAAGAAAATGGATACCACTGGAGATCACCATTGTTAAATGAAGCAGCTCAGTCTCATACAAGCATTCTATGTTTTCTCTCATTTATGGATCCTAGATTTTACATAAATGAACAAAATAGTGTGTATTTATATATGACATGAAAGTAGAATCAGAACTGCTCAGGGGAATGATGGACAATGGATGAGTGGAAGGGGTTTGGAGAGTTTGGAGAAAATGTTCTCAAAATATATACTTTTATGAAATGTCCTTATGAAACCAAGTATATGTCAATAAAAATTCTCTCTATTCCCAATTCTATATTAAAAAGAAGTAAAATATAGAACTATATTAAAAGGTAAGTAAAAGACAACACTTGTCCATGAATGCTTATAGCTTTATTCTTATTGTTCAAAAATGAAATATAACTAAAATGACTGTTAACTGGTGAGTCAAAAAATACAGCAGATCCACAGAATGGAATATTACCCCACAATGAAGAGGAATGGAAAACTAAGCCTGCTGTAGCATGATGAACCTTAGAAACATGTATAAGATTCTACTTATACAACACACATGAAATACCTCTAGCAGGAGGAAGCTACCTGGGCTAGCAGTGGAAACTAGGACTAACTTAATGCATATAGTTGATTTGTGGGGAGATGATAAACTTGTAAAACTGACTGGTGAGAACTGACCATCTCTGTGAGAACAGTGGTCTCTCATGAGCTTGTTTTGCTTTCCACAGTTTCATGGTCAACCTTGGTCTAAAAATATGAAATGGAAAATTCCATAAATAACTTTTAAGTTAGTTACAGTATATTATAGGTGCTATACCCTTTAATTATTTTTGCTAATCTCTTGTTGTGTCTACTTCATACACTAAACTTTATCCTAGATACATATATATAGAAAGAACATGGTTGTACGTGGGCTTGAGTTCTGCATTCGATGTAGATGTAACCATCTTGTTAAATAAGAAACACAGAGACAATGCAGAGACGAAAGCCCAAGAGGTCAGAGTAATAGCTAAGCGCTAAAAACCTTACCCTTCACTGCCGCTCCTGTCCTTCCCTCTGCAAGAGACCTCCTTCTCTGTCTTTTTATAGACTTTCTGTTCTGCCTTCTCATTAGTTGTAAACCCAACCATATGACCTCCTCTTCACTGCCCATCTATACAGACCTCCAGGTCTTCTATGGTTGGTATTGAGATTAAAGGCATGTGTCTCCATGCTGGTGGTATCCTTGAACACGCCGAGATCTGCCTGTCATGTGATTGGGATTAAAGGTGTGTGCTACCACTGCCAGACTTCTGCTATGGCTTGCTATTAGCTCTGACCCCCAGGCAACTTTATTTATTAACATACAAAAAAAATTACATTTCAGTACAAATAAAATATCACCATATTTGCCCTTTCCTATTTTAATAAAAAGAAAAAAGAAAAAAGTTATAACTAATAAAGAAAAACTATATACAAAAGTACAATAACTATATACCATATATACAAGCAATAAATACCTAAACAATGTCTAATCCATTTGTATTTGACAAATTTAGAGAAAATAATTACATTACCTATCTTATTTTGGTAAGTCCAAAATGTACCTGATTCACTTTCTATCCTAACTTATATTAGTAACAGAATTATCTTATAACATTATCACCATAATCCTCATCTTCCCTGTCATCTATTCATAAGGGGGAACTGCTGCACAGTATACTGTATACTATATAATGGAAATCACTCAGTTGCATGTTGCAACTAGGAAGTAGTAAACTGTGGCAATTATATCTCAAGCTGTTATTGTAAAAGATAATGAGATTAGAGACCAGATATGTGCTGTGGATATTGCTCTGTATAAATAAAATGCTGATTGGCCAGTAGCCAGGCAGGAAGTATAGGCAGGACAAGCAGAGAAGAGAATTCTGGGAACAGGAAGGCTGAGAGAGAGATGCTGCCAGCCGCCATGTCGAGAAACAGATGTTAAGATACTGGTAAGCCACCAGCTATGTGGCAACTTATAGATTAATAGAAATGGGTTAAGATATAAGAACAGTTAGCAAGAAGCCTGCCATGATCATACAGTTTATAAGTAATATAAGTCTTTGTGTGTTTACTTGGTTGGGTCTGAGTCGCTGCGGGACTGGTGGGTGAGAGAGATTTGTCCTGACTGTGGGCCAGGCAGGACCAGAAAAACTCTAGCTACAAATATGAAAATGAGGATGGGTTAATGACTTTAGAAGGATTTCTTAAACATCACCTAAAGGATACTGACTTGACAAGGCTTACAAATTAGGTTATAACATGATTAAAAATATTTTCCAAAGACACAAAAAGATAATGGAAAACATCTCAAATGGGAAGAGGAAGTTGGAAATATATACAATTAACAAAAAACAGTTTTCAGAATTTCTAAAGTAAGGCAGCAAGAAAAGATAAAGGACCCACTAGAAAAATGAGCAACATATATGAATGCTCACCTGAGGAAAAGCAAAATTCTAAGGGAAACTTAGGAAAAGGTGCCCAACTTCATTACCCATCAGAAAGAGAAAAAATATCAGTTTAGTGTTATTTTACAGTCATTATATGTTCAAAAAATAAGGAGTCTAACAATACCAAAGGGCTTCTTCAACGGCTATGCTAACAGACTACTGATTTGTGTGTTTGTAAAATCTCATTGTAAATTAATTTGGCAGTACCTACAAAAGTTAAACAATTTCATAAGCTATGCCTCAGTAACTGGCAGAGAATCTCTTACATATGTGCATCAGTAAATGGACCAAGAATGCACATAGCAACAGTTTTATACTACAACTAATCATGTCCCAAATGTTCATCACAGCTAACTGGCTCCTCTTCAATGAGGCATTATATCCAGCAAACAGAACTGTCCAGATTTATAGACAAGGCAATGTATGGATTTCTTGAAATTCTGCTTGAAACCTGCAAACCACGATCCCAAAATATGCAAGTATTTTCATATAGTTCAAAACCAATTAAATGTGTTCTGGAGAACACACACGTGGCAATGCTACACGAGCGAATGGTTGCTTAGCTCTCAATATATTATGAAGGATTATTTATCTCCGAGCAGAAGGAAGGATTTCAATGAAGGACAGAACACACACGTAGAGGCAGCAACTTTAATAGTTTCTAATTCTCTACTTGACTTGGCAGTTCATGAAATTAATTTTGTTTTATGCACTAGTATTTACGTATTATTTATAAAAATCATTATTTGCTTGTATTGGGCACTAGGTGAAAGAAAATGACAGAAATGTTAAGTCTGGAGAACAAAGAAAATGATTGTAAGAAATGAATAATATTTTAAATTGTAATATACTAATTTCAGGCTGGGCGGTAGTGGCACATGCCTTTAATCCCAACACTTGGGAGGCAGAGCCAGGCGGATCTCTGTGAGTTCGAGGCCAGCCTGGTCTACAGAGCGAGATCCAGGACAAGCACCAAAACTACACAGAGAAACCCTGTCTCGAAAAACAAATAATAACAACAATAATAATAATAATAATTTTAATATTATTTAATAATTTTAATATTATTTAATATTATTATTATTTCAATATACTATCTTTTAATAATGGAGATGAGAATATTTTATGATCATTGTCCTTTCTGTTGAAGATATTACATAAGGGACTCTCAATTTCAATGATGTCTCTCATACTGCTCTTTATTCTTTATTTTTAATCAGTATTTAATAAAGCTAATTAAAATATTTTCTTTAGAACATACTAACAGTTCTACTAATATACTTTAATTATTTGTAGATATTATTGATACCACCAAGTTTATTTTAGACCATGTAAAACTGATGGTAATGAGTCCTTGTTGTCATTATGCAAGGTACAATAAACATGCACATTTAGATTTAAGGTTACAAATTCAAACACAATTATTATTTTATCTTATAATCTTTTAATCTTCTAATATAATTTTATAAATATCACATGAAATATAGTAGTTTTTTTCTTCTTTGTAAATTTTTCTCATAGAAATGTTAGCACAAAGGCTGGGAGGTAGTGGCGCACGCCTTTAATCCCAGCACTTGGGAGGCAGAGCCAGGTGGATCTCTGTGAGTTCGAGGCCAGCCTGGGCTACCAAGTGAGTTCCAGGAAAAGGTGCAAAGCTACACAGAGAAACCCTGTCTCGAAAAACCAAAAAAAAAAAAAAGAAATGTTAGCACAAAAGGACAATGTAACCTTATAAGAAAACACAGCTTTCATTCACTAAAGGAAAAAGCATCAGAAATAATGACAGACTTTTTTTCCTACCAAAGTCAGTTTTCTAATTAAGTATCAGTTAGTTCTGTTATGAAGATGGACAACTGGTAATTAATGAACACTGTATAAAGTATCAGTCAGTTCTGTTATGAAGATGGACAATTGATATGTAATGAACACTGCTAAGTAGAGTAGGATGGCTGGACAATAAAGAGAGATAAGAAAATGGGCAAAGACAGGTTCAGGAGTTTAACTCTAGAACAGTGAGAAGGAGAAGTGTTCATAGAATAGCAAAATCTTACTTTGGTAAGTCTAGATCACTTTAGACTTTTGATACTTAGGTAATCCAAAGCTCTCTGGTGAGCTAAGTCAGTCATTGGCCTGTCTCTCTGTGCACATGTCCATCTAAATACGAATTCACCAGAACCTATTGTAAGGCACTGGACCATCTAAACGAATGGGCCTTCAAACCCATTTCTGAGGACGGGTGCTCTGGTTTACAAAAGATTAAGGATGAGGAATTCTCAAAGGGGACTGGTTCAAGCTCCTGCTCTCTTCCTCACAGGAATTTCCTCTCTCAGTGAAAAGACAGAGGGCCTAACTCCATTATCCTCCCCAACTTGCTATTTTTTGGCTGCTCAAAATTACTACATGGTTAAAGTTTGCAAGTAGCACAGTATGACTGGGCTGGGAATTGTCATAGATGCTCCATTCAGCCTTCTGAGAGACACTTACATGAGAATCCAAACCCAAGTATGTTTCTTACATAAATGATGGAGTCCAGAGAAGAGATGTGCCTGCCAATCTCTGTGGTATAAAGGGAAAAGCAGTAACTACTACTAACATCTTCACCATTCAATGGCCCTAAATGTTACAGCCATGAATTTGTTTTGTTTTTCCAGACATGGTTTCTCTGTGTAGCCCTGGCTGTCCTTGAACTCACTATGTAGATCAGGCTGGCCTCAAACTCTCAGAAAGCTGCATGCCTCTGCTTTCCACTGGGATTAAAGGCATGAGCCATGACGGCCCAGTTTAGGGATGAATACTTAGTGATGAGTTAAAATTTTAAAAAGTGATCATGTAATGTCTTGACTGGTTACATCATACCAAAAAGGTCAAGGTTTTACCAGAACACCCTCTGTGGCTAAAGCGCATTTGGAGATTCTGTTTGGAGGTTTTCACCTTTCATTTGCTCGGACCTTTCATTCGAGTTCATGCAGAGACCACTAGAGCAGTAGTTCTATATGAGTTAAGCACGAATGAGATAATGAACTCCTTACAGCACGCCATGCAGGGCAAGCCATCGTATATGCACTGATTGCAATTTTACTTTTGTTTGAACACTCTGCAAATACTCCAGAATCATAAAATAACTCAAGGTAGTTATTATAAACACAGTTATCACTGTAAACGAATGTATGTATAAAGTGTATGGGATTTGGATTAATTTTTGGAGACTGGACATATAATATGTAAGTCTTTTAGAAATAAAAATGTTTGCAATTAGTTATTATTTTTTTATTTTTATAAATATTCATCAAAATCTCCCTACTTCTCTTTATTTTACTTGAGATTCTAAATGATAAGAAATTCAATTATATAACAGCATACTTTTTACCATTATATATTTCCCATTTTAATGTGTGTTTTAATTTGTATATACTATAAGTTCACTTAAACCTTTATCAACTGAAACTATTAGGAAATAACCTCTATTTTTGCATCAGAAAGATGATGAGGAGGGACAAGGATGACTCAGAGATGTTGCTTGGACAAACCCCTATAATCAGGATTAGAAACACAGACATCTAGTATGTCTATGCACCATACTTACTATTAGTTTATGCTGTTTATCATTATTACTAGCATCATTCTAAAATGGTGGGGTTTTGTTTTTATTTTGCTCTGCAGAAGATGTTTTTAATTTCATGTGGTCCCATTGTCAACTGGTTTAATGTCTATGTTATCTAGATCCTGTTCAGAAAGTCCTTTTCTATGCTTATTAGTTCAAGCACATTTCCTATATTCTCTTCTATCAGGTTCTAGGTATCAAGTCTTATGTTGAGGTCCTTGATCACTTTGGAGTTAAGTTTTGTTCAGGGTGAGAGATATGGATCTAGTTTCATCCTACTATAGACACCTATCTAGTTCGACTATACTCATGTGTTGAAGATGTTTTTTTGCCAGTGTATATTATTTCCAAAACCAAGGTGGCAGTAGGTGTGTGGACTTATAATCAGGTTTTAAATTCTATTCCATTGATTAATATATGTGTTTAATACCAGTGCCATGCTGTTTTTAATTACTATAGCTCTGGATAAAAACTTAAAATCAGCTATGGTGATCACTTTTGTTCATTATTGTTTTTGCTATTCTAGGCTTTTTGTGCTTCCACATGAAGTTTAAGATTTTCTTTTAATTCCTGTATGGAACTGTGTTGGAATTTTGATGGGGATTGCACTGAATCTGTAGAATGCTTTTGGTAGATGGTCATTTTCACACTATTAATCCTATTGATCAAAGACATCCTCTGATGGGTACTTTATTTTTTCACTATGTTAAAGTATTTATAATACAAGTATTTCACTTGTGTGGTTAGAGTTATCCTAAAATATTTTTGAGGCTATTGTCTTTGGTATTGTTTCCATTATTTCTTTCTCCTCCATGGTGTGTGTGTGTGTGTGTGTGTGTGTGTGTGTGTGTGTGTGTGTGTATGTATGTATGTATATATACATACAGATGTGTGTGTATGTGCATGTGTGTATGTGTGTGTTAATTTTGTATCCTACTACTTTGCTGAATGTATTTATTAGCTGTAGAAATCTCCTGGTAGAGTATGTATAAAATATTTTATGTATAAAATCCTATCATCAGAAAGATATTTGATTTCTTCTTTTTTTTATATATGATCTCATTCTCTTGTCTTGTTTTTACAGCTAAGATTGCAAACACTACATTGAATAAGAGACAGTGGACATCCTTGTCTTGTTCCTAACTTTAGTGTAAATGATTTGCATTTTTCTCCATTTAGAATGATGTTGACTGTGGGCTTACTGTAAATGGCCTATATTATGTTAAAAAATGTCCCTTGTATCCCTAGACTCTCCAAGACCTTTAGCATGAAGAGGTATTGGGGGGGGGTCTCTGCTGGTGTCAGGCAGATAGGAAAGTGAACCCCCAAAACGTGAGAATGAAACTCATTTCAGATTGATTTCATTAACCAGGATCAAGACTTCAGGGAGTCTGATTCCAGGTACTTTATTCCCAACAAATTTAAACAGTATAATTCGAAAAGAATTTTCCTGGTGTAATACAATACTTGGTGCACAAGGAAGTGTAATATTGAAACTTGACTCAGGGTACATGTCATTTCTTCTAAGAAGATGGGTTCTAGAGATAGGGTACCTATCTAGCCTAAGGGCCTAAGCAGTGTCTGGTATGATTGTGGTCATATAGACAGCATGGAGGTCATTAGACACCTCTGGTCCTGGTTGTGGGAGCTTGGGGGAGCCCCTGGCCATACAGATAATGTAAGGGTTATTTAGACTAGTAGGTATCTTCTCTGGCTGTAAGAGTCATTTAGATTACTAGCCACCTCCAGTCCTGCTTCTAGGAGCTTGCTATAGCCTGGGCCAAAAGATAATACAGATCATTGGGCTATGAATTACCTCCAAATTCCCAGCTTTCTCAATGAAAGAGCAGGTTTTACACCTTCCCATTGGAAAGACAATACTGCATGCTTAACATCGCTGGTCTTCCTGGAGATCTTTGGGCTGTGCTTCCAACATTTGGATTTTGTCAAAGGCACATTTTGCATTTAATAAAATGATTGTGCCTGTGCATGTGTGTTTTAGCATCTTGGAAATTATTTCAAACTAAGTCCTGAAAACTTATTTTATAGTTGAGATTTTTTTTTACTTGAGTTTCTAAATAAAATTCCTGTTTCTATATTGTTGTTTTTCAGTCACTAAAGCATTGGAAGTTTTAAAGCCCCAGATGCCACAGGAAAGACAAGCAGTGGCTAATGATAGAAAAGAGACACATTAAAGAATGCAAGGAAAGTGTGGGCAAGATACCAGGTGATCTCATTCCTAGAGCAGCACATTTTTAACCTATTGCAACTAAATTTTCTGAACTGATAATACCAGTGGTTCTATCAAATGGAAAATATTTGTAACTGTGTAAAGGACTAAGAGGTGTTTAGAAATGGAGTCAGCAGCTTTACCTTTAAAATCATTTTCAAATTGATGAAATTCAGACTCTCATTTTATTGCTTCTAGTCCTAGCAATTAAAAATAAAACCATTATCTCACCTTGTATTCAGTTAAGTATCAATGTACTTTGCAACTTGTGAAGATGGGAAGAAGCTTACATTTCCTCTAAATCCACTTTAAAAAGCACAGTTGTGTGAAGAGTTGTCTGCATAAGATTATAATGCTGTCCTGTTGTTCACGATGATGTTCTTAAATTACGTGAATGAGAAGACAGAGTGGAGTACAGAGTAAAGGTTAAAATCTTAAAAGAATACAATTTTAGAACAATTAATATACAGTTTTGGAACACATTTCCCAAGGCTAATGCCAAGAATGAAATGCCATTTTACTTGCGAAGGAAAAAGTACTCTACATAGAGAATTTTTTTAATAAAATGAAAAAGGGGAAATGGGATGAAAATACAAAAAAAAGGATCCTCATTAATCTATATGACTATCTGGAGGAAGATCAATCTTCATTAGGAATAGAATACATGTGTCATATGACTAGCAAATATGCCTGCATTTGCTCTCTGTAATGATAAGACTAAAGATTTATAACTTTTGTTCAAACTTCTTGTTTTATTGAAAAGAACTTTCAAATCATCTAACTGAAAATAGATCTTGAGGAAAATTAGTTTAAAAATCCAGGCAATGTGCTTTCCCCCTTTCTTTCATGTGTTTGTGTGTATGTGTATTCATGTTCACATGTATATGAGCACATGTGTGCACATGCATGTGGAAGTCCAATGTTGATGTCTAGAGTGTTTCCTGATTGTTCTTCCATGTTACTCTTTTGAGATGTGGTCTCATGATTGATCCCAAGTTTGTCAATGCAGCTAGCTGAGCTGGCTGGCTCCAGGGAACCCTTGTCTACATCCTTTGAAGCTGAAATCACAGGTGAGATACCATGCCAGCCTGCATAGAAGCCGCAGAGGCTGTATGGACCTAATCTGGTCCTTCTGCGTGCATGGCTTTAACCTATGAACCATTTCCCCACCTTAAAAGGATAAAGGAAGAGTCATCTGCTTGCTTTGGAAGTTTGTTCACCTAAATAGATTTTGTAGGAACACTTAAGTTTACAAATAAATGATGCAAATAGTAAAAGTCAAATGTAAATGCACACTGTATATATTTTAGACTTAAATGGGATTATATAAGTGGAAATAGTCCACTTAAAAATGATGACTCTATCTTCAAAAAACACTTTCAATAATTTCATCTTGAAAGTGAAAGTGAAAAATATATACATTAAAAATCTCACCGAGACATACTATCCATAACTGGTGCAGCGTCATAATGAATAAAAGACATGCATGCTTAGAAAATGGCGTTTAGAGCCTCTAAAACACTTAACACTATATTCTTGATAGTGTGTCCAGGATGTCAAGCAGCCTATTTAGCCTTCAAAGAACAAATTCTGGGTAGGATTCTTCTTCACTACAAACTTCCTTCCATTGAGAACGGCATTCAGAGTAACTGGGGATCAGACTCTGAGCACTCTCTTCACTGTTACCACCCCTTTTTAGGAAAGCAGAGTTCTGCTGGACTGTGGTTTCTGCTACTTCAGCATCAGCCCATCTTTCTGAATACTGTCTGCAGGAGGACCAGCATCCTGCATGTTTTGAAAAACACTAGTTACCTATCGTCAACCTTGTAATAGTTATAAAGCAACGCTTAACTAAATAGAAGAAAATTTATGAAGTGATCCAGTTGTCCTGACTCTGAAGGCTAGCTGGGCCCACCAGCTCCTTCAGTGAGAACACAGAACTTCTCTCCCATCCCTGAGCTCTGTGCAGTGTGTACTACTTGTCAGAAGACAGGCAGAGTGTACACAGAAGAAGTTTTAAGTTGGTACCATCTACAACTCAGAATTTCATTTTGAGAACAGTTTTTTCTAAGTGAACAACAGAAAACAGAGGTTGTTCTTATCTAAAGGAATAATCTGAAAATAAGAACATTACTTCAGCACTTGTCTTTCTAAGCACTAGGTTATGTACAGAGACCTAATTTATAGTCCCGTGTTTCCACCAGTATAAAAAATGTATTTCTTGGTAGGTCTGTTTCTAGGAAATTTGAAAATGTCTTAAATATGCAGACTAAGGAAATCTACTCTGGTGCTGTATAGCAGAGTCTACCGGAAGCAGGTGGACCTCCCTAACTTCACTCGTGTCTGCATCCTGTGCACTATAAAGCCTCCTGGCTGCTCCTGCCTCAGCACACCAACACCCTGAGAACGAGAAGCAAAAACTAAATTTACTGCAGTCGCTTGAACATTGCTGTGTGGTCCTGTAACTTGCTGCCTTTCTTTCTCTACTCCTAAAATGCACTCACCCAATACAAAAAGAAATGAAGTGGTGAAGTCAATGTAAGTAACTAGAAAAAGGCAGTAACTAAATTCAGCATACCATCTGTCACTGGATATACATACAAAGTATACAAATTACTTAGGTTTTTCATCTTAAAACTACTTTCAATTCTATTGACTTTTTTGGTTTATTTTTAGCTCAGCTCTTATAAGAATGAACATTCAAGGGCTTTTCTTAAATATTCCCAAGCATATATTCAAACGTATAAATATTTCTATAATAAAACTGGCACATAAACATTAGAATTGTGATATACATGACATGATCACACACTTCAGAATAATGAGATAGCATAACATAAAGGTTTTGAATGAATTTAGAGAAGAATTTCAACCGCCATTTTAAGAATACCTCTTACTAGGTAATACTAAAATCTTTCCAACATTAGATTCTTAGTTCTGAGAAAACTAGATAGTTTTGTATATTTGTGCATCTTGGATACCAACATTTAAAATTAAGAAACAAAGGCTACCTAGATCAGTGTAGTGGAGACCAATAGATTTTCAGATGAAGACAGGTGCTTTCAGAGTGGAATGGGCCATAAATCCAACAGATTTTCAAAATCCACAGAAACACTGAATTTAGAGATGAACATCAACAGAAATTCTAATGGTATGCTGTGACATTTTTACTACGGATATTTTTATTAAATATTAACAAACATATGCTCTATTTTAGGATTCGATTCTTGACTAACTACAAATATATCCTTTTTCTATGTTTCAGCTAACGGACTCTTGAAACTTTCTCCCAGATTTCTTGATCTGAATTAATTTTCCCTAACTCATCTAATTTGATTTCTGACTCATCAACTGATTCTCTGATGATTAATGATCTGCAGTCATGCCTAGGTACTAAGGCTCACGTCCTACCCTCTACAACTCTTAAAGTATCGGCATTATTGGATTTATTCTCAGGCCATTTATTGAGCCATTTATTTCCCAGCAAAACTAAGTAAGTGACAGAAATGAAAATAACTACCTGCAAAGTGTTGAAACAGAAATGCACGTTGCCATGGAAACAGAGCTGTATTTGTGACCTAACTTTTATTCTATGCAGTTCCAAAGCCAAGAAGTAGCCAAAGAGGAAGCAGAGACTTAACTAAGAACGTGATAAAAGAAATCAGAAAGTACATATTACTTTTATTAGTAGGAATTGTATAATGGGTTCTTTCTGGTCTACTTTTTGCTGTCTGTTGGGTAAGAAATGCCATGAACTTAGGTAGATACTAATTTCATATGTCATAAGGAAATATTTTTCCTAGTTCTGCATGTTCACAATTGAATGTACATTACAAAGTAGATGCTGTTAACTAAAATTATACCTACAATACAAACCACATCACCTAAATAAATACCTTTCTTTTTAGTTTAGTTTTAGAAAATCATTATATATTAGAGTACATTTACATATATTCTAAGTGCTTCAATATTTTACAAGCAGCTTCTTGTAACCTAACAAACATGTAGGTTGTTATTTCAAACAAACAAATGAACAAACAAACACAAAAGAGGCTTAAAAAGATGGGCTACCAGGTATAGTGACCCACGCCTTTAATCCCAGCACTCAGGAGGCAGAGGCAGGCGATCTCTGAGTTTGAGGCCAGCCTGGTCTACAGAGTGAGTTCCAGGACAGCCAGGGCTATGCAGAGAAACCTTGTCTCAACAAAATAAAATAATAAAATAATAAAATAAAATAAAATATAAAATAAAATAAAATAATAAAATAAAAGAAGAGAAAAGGAAAGAAAAGGATGGGGATGTGGTATGTGTTTTAGTTTAGGGTTGACTTCACAGGCCTACTCCATCTGACAGTACCACATTTCAGCCAGCTGTAGCATCTTTTACTGTGTCTTAGAGAGATCCAGAACAAAGGTATAGACTCAAGTGATTTGGAAACTTAAATATCTTTTGCTGAAACTTAGTGGCCATTATTGTTTTTCTGATTTAAAAAAAAAATAAATGGTTGCTAGTAAAATCAATAAAATTGATTAAACTGACATGTCAACACTAAAGAAATGCTAAGGAAATCTAAAACAATGTCATCGGGTAGAAGTACATGCTGGCTTCCTCCAGCTGGAAGTATTTCCTATACACTGGCAATTCCACTCTGAAACAATGTTGTTTTGTTGAGGGATATGATTCTGCTTCTTTCCCCATATTTTATTGTATCATGAAATTGCATTTTAACAGGATGTTGAAGATTTATTATGAAAGTTTGGCTGAAGCCATCTTCTATTGATTTACACTGACAGTTCAGTTTTCCACGTGGTTCTTATTCCCTACAGTGTTCTTATTTATCTTTCCTCAACTCAACTCAACTGATGAAGACAACTGTATCATGGCAATCATCAAATGTCCTTTCTATCTTGGTATCCTTGCTATGCTTGTAGACTCTTCATTACTTGGTATCATAAAAAGCATCAATCATTGTTAAAGTGCCTGTGATCACCACTGTGGAGACTACAAGGTTTGTCTTAGAGCCTCAACTGTTCATCCTGATTAATTCTCGAAAAATATTTTTTATCTTCCTTATCCTAAAACATATATCTTTGTTATAGTAACAATATGAAGAATTTATTGGCTGTTCTTATAAAATAGTAGTAAATGATGGTCCCCAAAGATATTTCACAAGACACAGATAAGCTGTATTTCAAAACACTAGCTAAAATTCAGAAGAGCTAAGAATCTCCAAACTTCTCTATCAATATTCACTATGAGTTAACTAGCTAGCAATACCCAATCCAGTTTAATTTTGGGAACTACCTGAGAGCAGCATATGCAGATAGAAAAAGAAAAATGCAACCATTGAATATCTAAAAGTTTTCTTTATGATTTTTTTTACTCAAATATTTTTAACTTTAAAAATATGAAAAAAGTAGAGAAGTAAAGTGATTTTATTTTTATGATTTCTGATCTCCAACCCACTTTCCAGCAGTTGTTTGCTTTTAATTCTGTTGGTAACCATCACTATACTGTTATAGTCTTTGTGAATTACTATTTAGTCATCGCTTTTTGATTTCCTGTCATAATAGACATTTAATTTATAAAGACTTGCTCTCTCTTCACCATCTTCAAAATGTAATTGCATCACCATTTCAATTCCTTTATTGGTTATCTTTATAACTTCAATAAGGTAAGTATTCTAACACTTCTATCATTTAATTCCTCACTCTGTACATGAGTATATTAGTACACTGTAACTTTAGCCTGGCTTATGCACTAAATAATTTTTAAATTAAAATTATCTGACTGTGTGTGTGTGTGTGTGTGTGTGTGTGTGTGTGTGTGTGTGTGCACACATGGGTGAAGAGAGTGGAGGTCAGAAGACAACTTGTAGGAGCCATTTCTTTCCTTCTACTACGTGGGTCCCGGGAACTGGACTCAAGCTGTCTGGACTGGTGGAGGTGCCTCAACCCCTGAGTCATCTGGCCAGCACACACATGTATTTTCATGATCCACATAATTTTTTACTTTTGTCATTCATAATTATATTAAGGTTGGCCACATATAGTATCTATCATAATGAATATATTCCCTATGACTTCAAAAGGCAAATTTAAACACATAGATATAATTATTATTTGAAACAGGACTAGATAATAGAGCCCCCAAAGCATCGGCAACAAAAGCAATAACGGACAAGTAGGATTTCTCAAACTGAAAATGGATTTCTGGAAGTAAAGAAAAAAATTGCCAGAGGTAATGGCTACAAAATGGGATAAAATGCGTAAATCTTACACTTGATAAGGGGCTACTAAACAATACAGTGAACCCATGCAATTCAAAAGCAAAACCTCTTAATTGATTAAACACTGTACAAGAACCTGAATGAACATTTCTCAAAAGAAGACATAAAAATCGCCAGTAGATGCCAGCATCACTAATTACTATATAATTCTAAAGTAAAATCACCATGATGGGTGGGGAGGTGGGAGGTGGATAAGGACACATGTACCACAAATCTGAAAACCTGAGGTCAATCCCCAGATCAACTGGAAGAAAACAGAACCTACTCTCAAAGTTGTCATTGGACCCTTCATACACAAACTGCCCATGCACGCCCTCCCATACAATAGTAAAATCTTAGAATGAGATACCCAGAGAAAGAGAGTTCCCCTAGGATCCAGCAATCCCACATCTGGGTATATTCCCAAAGACACTGGGAACTGGGGTCTCAGAGATGTCTGCATAACTGTGTTCATTATATGTTCTAACAGCAGGACATGAAAACCAACCATGAGCAGATAAATTGTATCTCTCTATCTGTGTCTACATGACTTACAAGACACCCTCACAGTGTGTCCACAGGACTTACAGGACACCCTCACAATGTGTCCACAGGACTTACAGGACACCCTCACACTTACCCCAACATTGATGAACCTGGAGGACACTCTAATCATGCTAAATGAAATAAGCCAAACAAAGTAGTGTTATTGTTTGTTTTTTACTTTTTTGGGAGGGCCCACCACAGGGAGGCTTATTCTTACTATGAATGCCCAGCCTTAGTTTGGCTTAGTTTCTAGCCAGCTTTCCTTAACTTAAATTATCCTGACTACCTTTTTCCTCTGGGCTTTTCCTGTTCTCTTATAGTCTTACTCCGTGGCTTGCTGTGCAGCTGGGTGGCTGGCCCCTGGAGTCCTCCTCCTCATCTGGCTGCTAGATCTTCCAACCCTCTTCTCAGTTTTCTCCTCCTATATATAATATATACTCTCTGCCCGCTAGTCCCACCTATCCTTTCTCCTGCCTGGCTATTGGCCAGTTCTTTATTAGACCAACAGATGTTTTACACAGGCACAGTAACACAGCTTCACAGAGTTAGACAAATGCAACACAGACAAAAGTAACACACCTTAAAATAATATTCTAATACAAAGTAGTATATTATATGCATGAAATCAAAAATCTAAAACCAACCTAATAAAGGCAGAGAAAATAAAATGGTAGTTGTCTGAGGCTGGTTTTGGGGAGGGATACATGGGAACCTTGGTTATAGGGTAGAGGTTTCAGTTATAAAAGATGATCAAGTTCTGACAACCAATATACATCATGTGCCCCTAAGCACACTGTACTGTGTACTTGAAATCACTAATCCAGCAGATCGCACATGTTCTCTCCACCAGAAGAACAGGGGAAATGAAACCACAACCTGTTGGACAGGCTAAGTAGCTGATGGGTTAACAGTACAATATCATTTCACACTGAGAAAGAACCAAAAACATCAAGTTATACACCTTAAAAATATACAATTATTTGTCAATTGTAGCTCATTAAAATCAAGGAAGATATAGTAAATATACACAGCAGTTTTTAAAAGTCTGCTTTTAGTAACCATTACTAATTTAGTAAACTTCTAAGAAGAGACCTTCAGTAAATGAAACTATAGAAGTATGAGGCAAAGCCAATCATAGAAACAAAAACACTTGGGAAAATATTCATCAACTGGGAAGAGCTTTCCTAACTTTCTTGGGGGCAGGAAGTGGAGAGAACTGTCTTTAAAGCTGAGGGAAGGATCCAACAGGCTGTGACAGCTCCATCCAACTGTTAAGAAAGGGCTTCAGTGGGCAGGCCATCTATCTACCTATCTTCTCAATAGGTTGGACTCCGACACTATAAAAATGTTGAAAACCAGTTAGAGATGAGATTACTAACACACTCACATAGGAACCATCCCAATTTGTGCATGATAGTTAATACAGAAAAACAAAACAAAAAACTCCAGAAGGCTCCTCCCTAAGACAAAATTTAAAAACAATCCGAGGGGCCATGGATTCTGATGTAGATTCTATGCTCTCAAAACAAGCCTTCTTCATTATTAGACTTAAATCTTAACACAGCTACCCCCAACTCCAGAATTCTGAGTTCCTACTCAGGAAGAGACTGTTGCAGTGGTTCTCAACCTGTGGGTTGCAGGGGTCACCTAAGACCATTGAAAACACACATATTTACATTACGATTCATAACAATAGCAAAATGACAGTTAGGAAGTATCAACAGAAACAATTTTAAGGTTGGGAGTCACCACAGCACAGGGAGCTGTATTAAAGGGTCCCAGCCTTAGGAAGGGTCAGAACTGCTGCTTAAGGAGATGAAGAGAAGCTCTTTTAAAAAACAATTCGAGGCCAGCCTGGTCTCCAAAGCGAGTTCCAGGAAAGGCACAAAGCTACACAGAGAAACCCTGTCTCAAAAAACCAAAAACAAAACAAAACAAAAAAAAAAAACCAGGAACTTAGCCGGGCGGTGGTGGCGCACGCCTTTAATCCCAGCACTCGGGAGGCAGAGGCAGGCGGATCTTTGTGAGTTCGAGGCCAGCCTGGGCTACCAAGTGAGTTCCAGGAAAGGCGCAAATCTACACAGAGAAACCCTGTCTCGAAAAACCAAAAAAAAAAAAAAACAAAAAAAACAAATCAGCTGTTTGCTATCTCAGATGTGGAAAACTGAGCGACGACAGCCTCCTCCCAAGGATGTCAATTTGTGTTATAATACTCAAAACCCCTAACTGTGACACTTTACATAGTCTAACTAAAAGGGCATTAGGAAATTAATTTAAAATCTTGAGAGGTTGTCTGGGTCTGGTGGTACACACCAGACAGGCAGGTCACCATGAGTTCAAGGCTAACCTGGTCTCCATAGTGAGTTCCAGACTAGCTAGGGCTACACAGTGATATCCTGCTTCAAAAAAAAAAATCAAATAAATAACTAATCTGGAGGTGGAGGTTTTTCTGGAATGTGCACATGGCTCAATATCATCACAAGGCTCTGTAACAGGCGCCATGGGGCCAAGAGTGAGAGCGAAGGAGCTGGGACAATGGAAGCAGAAGGCAGAAAGGGGACATGATGTGGAATTCCAGGTCATTAACAGCTAGAAGTAAGAAACATATCCTCCTCTGAAGAGCCAGAAGGAATCAGCTTTCCCAACAAATTTAGTTTTGAAAGATGAACTTCAGAACTCTCATCTTCAGAACCGTAAAATAACACATTTCTGTTGTCCTAAGATACAGAGCGTGTTGTAAGTTGTTACAGCACCAATGGGAAACAAAGCCACCATTTCCCTTTTGTGAATATAAGGCAAAAGCCAGCATTACAAGCACATAAGAAGAGCCAGCCCCAACTGTGAAAGATAAGGACAGACAGTTTAACCTTGAATAAAAATGAGTTCAGGGAACTAAACTTAAAAGTCATTCTAATTCATAAACTTAGAGACAGTAAAATGGATTGCATCTATAAAATGAAAACAGATGCTTTTAGAGAAAAAAAAGAGGCTGGGGGAGGGCTCAGCAGATACATGTTTTCTATGCAAGTTTGAGGGTTTGGGTCCCAGTGCCACATGAAAGGCAGGGGTTGTTAGTGCACCTGTAATCCCAGCACCAGGGAGGGGTGGAGGCAGGAGCTGAGACAGTGAGGTCCAGGCTCAGAGAGACCGTGCTTCACAAACTAAGATTGAGAACAACCAAGGAATACACCTGACACTGACCTCTGGCCTCTGTATATGCACACACAGGCAAACACACTCTCACACATGTGCATGCACATGCACACATACATATACTACACACAAATACATAAAAGGAATACTGGAAAAAATACACTTTTAAAGTTTCAAAGTATTATTCCTTTGGATCTTAGCTTCAAAATGTAAAGCTGGATACTTACTTTGGAGAGTCTGTAGAGGTCAGGAAGCCTGAAAGGAGGAAGGGAAAGGGCTTTAAGGGGAAGAGAGAGTAGAACACATGATATGAAAGTGGGGGGTGGTGGAGACTAAAGGTTTCAATGAGGATGAAAGCTGGGTAGCTTTTATAGTGTTGGAAGGAGCTATGTATGGAGATGGATGGGGGAGAGAAGGTGTTGGTGGGTTGGTTAAGTAAAATTAAGGATGCATGAATGGAAGGAAACTCACTGTGTGTGTGTGTGTGTGTGTGTGTGTGTGTGTGTGTGTGTGTGTGTGTGTATTTGAATTAGGTGTTGCATAGGTGGACACTACTTCCCAGATGACACCGGGTATCACTACAAATCTCAGTACCAGTGTGAGATACTTCTCCATGAATTATTGGTCAGGGAGGTCCCCAGAGCCCTCAAAACAACAGAGGTTATTGCCACTGCCCTTGGTGGCCCACCGTACCTGAATGGCAAGACCCTAATGTTGAAGACACAACACACTTTAATTGAAGGACACAGAGAAATCAAGCTGTAACAGACCTGAAATCTTCCTCCCTAATGGCTAGCTTCCATAGTACTAGAAGGCATTTTGAGGTCATTGGGAGAGAAGTCGTAAGTGGTCTTATACACAGAGGTGCACCCTGAATGCACCAATACGTGTCTGCCGAGCAAGGTGTATCCACTGGTCCAATAGCAAGATCACTGCTATGAGGGTAACCAACCACTTTCGGAGGTACTTGGAGCCTGCTCCATCAGAAGGGAACCCACACCTGCTACTGTTACCCTGGTCAAGAGCCCACGGCTGGGGAGATTGTTGGTCCTAGGGAGAACCAAACTGCTTTCTAAATATTTGTATAGCCATAGACTAGAGTTGCACTCAACCACGGTCAAAGAAGGGTCTTTTTGCCTTGGGCAGTGATTGATGCAGATTCATAACTGAAAATGTTATGACTTAGTGCTGGGAAATTGGTGACTGTTTAGTGTTCAGCCCTAAATAGAATATTTATGTCAACCCCTCCAAGGTTTAAGGAACATCATAGAAGAGGGTGCAGAAATGTAAGAGCTGGAGGCTGGGGAGTGGTGCTGAGAAACGCTGTCCTCTTGACAGCAGTTAAGTTTACCTGTATGAGACCTGCACAAGACCAAGGCAGGCACCATTCCTGAATGGACTGGGGAGAGCTCCTGAGGCTGCACCTCTAGCTCAGGAGAGACTGCAGTTGATGGCTGCTGGGGGAGAAGCCATCTTTCCTCCGGTGTGGCTACTAGTAGGCTGCCTAAACTTTGGTGTGCAGCTGCTACCTCCATGTGCATATAAACAACATTAATTTAACCCAGTGGATTTAAAAAAGGAAAGAGAGAGGGGGGAGGGAGGGAGGAAGGGAGGGAGGGAGGATGGAAGGAAGGGAGGGAGGGAGGGAGGGAGGAAGGGATGGAAGGAAGGGAGGGAGGGAGGGAGGAAGGGATGGAAGGAAGGGAGGGAGGAAGGAGCAGACAGGACGTATTGAGAGCTTTTGGGGAGAGTTGGGTGGATATGACAAGATGCATTGTATACATGAATGCAGTTATTAAGGGATAAATAATAGTTTAAAAATAATAAAAAAAGATTTCTGGGTAGCAAAACAAAGAAAATTTATGGAAACACCAGTGTGTGAGTGTGTGTATGTGTGTGTGTGTGTGTGGGGGGAACGACAAAATTTTGTAGAAAAGAGAATCATAGAGTCTAACTAAGAGGTTTATGTACACTTACCAAGAGGCCAGAAAAAGACAACAGATGCCATTACCACAACAGTAAACCTAGATGGTGAAGAATTTCAACAACTAATTCCAATGAACTTGTCAGAGCGGGAGCTGGACCTCGTCAAGGCCCCTTAGTGACAAGTGCTGAAGGCAATGACTGTTGGATTTATTTTGGAGAAGTTTGTGTTTTATGCTGTTGTTGAGCAGTGTTTTTTTATTATGTTGTCTGTTATGAGTAATGCACAAAATGTTGATTTTTTTAATACTTATTCATTTTACAGTCAGTTGTCCTGATGAATTATCAATAGATTTGGGACTGTCAAACTATTATTTATGTTACCTATAAATAATGATAATTTTGTTCCTTGCTTTCCAACCCTTGTATCATGTAGCAGAGATAGAAATTTCTTTAAAATATTAGCTAGAAGCTATGGTATTGAGTATCATCATGATTTTAAAGTATTGCTTCTAGAATTCCCTCATTAACAATGCTTGTGACGCAAAGAAAGCAGATTTAAAATGCGAAGGAGAGTTAAGACTCATAGATCTTTATCTAGGATGTCTGGACCATGAGACAGCTCAGGGTCAAAGTACTTGCAGCAAGCCTGATGGCCTGAGTTTGAGTCCCAGAACCCACATGGCAGGGAGACCCAATTTCCACAAGTTACCCACTGACTCCCACCACATGTTCACCGTCCACATAGTGGGAACCAAAAACAGAGGGCCTGAGCAAGCTGCTGCCCTTAACCTTTAACGGCCACACCTACTAGGCCAGTCTTTTAAACTTAAATAGCAGTTGAGACATTTTGTTTTTCCTGTGGTTTACTTCACAGTGAGGGACAAAGGTCTCAGATGTAGAGCCATCTGTCTAGCCTCTGGTCAGAATCGATCCACTCTTGATACACATACTACCATATGCAGGGTTCCACTGAGTGCACAGTGCAGCTCAGCTCTGTAGCTTCCATGGCTGCTCCAGGATTGCTAGGCAGGGCCTCTTCTTGTTGCTCATTTTCAAGTGCTTTACTTGGGTTCTGCATTCAGTTCACTGTGAGGTGTCGAGATGGGGGCTTAGGACTGATTTACTGTCTACCTGGGATCTGTTGCTTCTCTCAGGTCTGTGCCATGGTATCTGTTGTCAGTTCCTGTACATTCTCAGATACCAATCACAGCAATACCACACCTGCCTTGTTTCCTTTCTGTGACCAAGATGAAATGTGCAACCTCATGGATTTCAGCTTCCAGTCTCTCCACTGATTTTATGTTATATTCTAGTTGATTTCTCAAGATTCAGTTTCTAGTTCACAATTCTAGTTTTGCACATATTTTTTGCTTTAATTTCCCCAATGAAATAGTTAAGTTATACTTTTAATTTAGAAAAGTTCTGTTTTGAAACTTGGTTTGAAAATTTTGGATAGCTTCTAATTGCTCTCCTTTTTTTTCTGGTTCATATTTTATTTCTTAGATATTTCATACATTGTGGGGGTTTTTCTGGCTCTTTCTTGTTGGTTATGAGCTCCCATTCCTTTTTTCTTAATTTGTAGGATATCTATGAGCCTGCAGTGGTTGGAATGAGAATGTCCTCCACAGATGTTGGCATTTGATTACTTGATACCCAGCTGATGTCTGGGAGAGGCTTAGGAGTCTGTCCCTGGAGGGGATGATTTGAGAGTTTAAAGTGTAGTGCCATTTCAAGTTTGCTCTTTCTGCTTCCTGCTTGCAGCTCAAGACACAAGTTCTTAGCTTCCACCACCATGCACCCACTCTGCCACTATAGACTCTTATCCTTCTGGAGCTACACCCAAATAAACCATTTCTTCCGTAAATTGCCTTGGCTGTGGTATTTTGTCATAGCAATAGAAAAGTAACTACTAGAGGGCATCAGCTGGGAAAGTTGCCTCTAGAGATAACTAATAGTCCCTTCTCCTAGGGAGTGAACTAACAGTCCCTTCTCCTAGAGAGTGAACTAACAGTCCCTTCTCCTAGGGAGTAAACTAATAGTCCCTTCTAGAGAGTGAATAGTTCCTTCTCCTAGGGAGTGAACAGTCCCTTCTAGAGAGTGAACTAACAGTCCCTTCCCCTAGAGAGTGAACTAACAGTCCCTTCTCCTAGAGAGTGAACTATCAGTCCCTTCTAGAGAGTGAACTATCAGTCCCTTCTAGAGAGTGAACTAACAGTCCCTTCTAGAGAGTGAACTAACAGTCCCTTCTCCTAGGGAGTAAACTAACAGTCCCTTCTCCTAGGGAGTAAACTAACAGTCCCTTCTCCTAGGGAGTAAACTAACAGTCCCTTCTCCTAGGGAGTAAACTAACAGTCCTTTCTCCTAGGGAGTGAACTAACAGTCCCTTCCCCTAGAGAGTGAGGGAGCAACTCAACCTGGAACACTCTTCCTTTTCACAGGGTCTCAGTGAAATGTGGCAAGTTTAATAAGACAATTATTGAATATGACAATTTTAATTTAATTAAACGACATTCTAATTTGTTTAATTGACAGTCTCAGGTTGTGTGTCTCTATACTGTGAAAGATCTATTCTGATTACTGTGCTGATGTTGACATTTGCTTTGGGGACAGCCCTCCTGTCCTGTATGTTTTTATGAGACTAAAGCAGGACTAAGTGGTTCTGAGGGTTTCTCTTCCTTCTCATGAGCCCACAATTATATGAAATCTACATGGTAATTAGGCTCTACAATGGAGTCCCTTCAATCTAGCCTACTTGTACTACAAGCAAAGATTTTTTAAGTGATACATGTTTTATATGTTATCCTTCTTTCCAACCTTCTTTTCAAAATAAGATAACTGAGTTTTTCACTCATGTTTGCTAACATAACAATGCTATATAATATTACCACAAATCTGTATCTTGTTCCAGTAACTTTAGGCCTTAGTTTTGTTGTTGTTGTTGTTGTTTAGGTTGAGGACCTGATAGCCACCATTCCTTTACAATTGGTTCTAGAAATTACAAACTATGAGGGTGAATATCAATTTCCCCAAAGACTCCAAAAGTTGATTTCCCATTACTTTTTTTGGAAATTAAACTGTAATACAGCAAATTAAAGAGCAAACAAAGAAGTATTTGGTAAAATCCAGGAAGGCAATGAAATAAAGTATTAGGCTGACAGCCAGGCCTGTTTCAGAAAGTAACTTATCCCCCTGAAGTACAATGGTGTTCTAGTTAATTTTTGTCAGCTTGACACAAACGAAAGTCACCTGGGAGGAAAGAATTTCACTGGAGAAAACGTCTCCATCAGATTGGTCTGTTGTAGGTCTGTGTGGTATTTTATTGATTGCTGATTATTGTGGGAGGCCTCAACCCACTGTGAGTGGAGCTACACCTAGTCAGGTGGTTCCAGGATATATAATAATGTAGGTGGACATAACCTTGAAAGTGAGCCAGTAAGCAGCATTCTTCCATGGTTCCTGCCTTCAGCTTCTTGACTTGAGCTCCTTCTCTGGCTGCCTCAAGGATGGATCTAATTTGTAAGATGTAAACCTTTTCATCTCCAAGTTGCTTTTGGTCAGACAGAAAGAGTGAATCTAGTCAAAGGAAAAGGAAGACACCACGAATGACAAGTATGATTGCAAGAATGAAAACTAGGAGAGCATGGAACGGGTCTATTAGGTACGCCAAGATGGGTCATTAGAAACCAACCCAGCTCAAAACAGGTACAGCATATCATGTTATCTCCTGTGCCTGGTACAAAAATCTCTTCCTGTGAGTGGCCCGACAATCATAACACTAAGTCCCACAGAAGGAAATGATGTATGGACAACTTTGTCAGAATTACAAACTGATATCTAACAGTTACTTATTGTTTTCCGGTTTTGTTGGTGCTAGGGGTGGAGCATGGGGCCTCACGCATGGGAAACAAGTGTTCTACACCAGCTCCTGTTTTCAGCTTTTTTTCTTTTAAAGAAAGGTCTCATTTTATAGCCCTGGTCGGCCTAGAACTTGCTATGTAGAGCAGGCAGCCTTGAATTCACAGAGATTTGCCTGCCTCTGTCATTTGAGTATTTGTACCTGCTCCTCCTTTTTATAAGCAATCATGCTTTCACTGTGAGTGCAAAGCAGAATGTAAATATTATCAACATCAACACTGAAAGTGACTAGACAGATAGCAGAAGAGGTCCATAAAACAAGGAACATCTTTCCTGTCCTCAATCTGGATAGAAACCAAGACCTTTGGTCATGGCCTGAAGTTACTAGAACAAGACACAAGTTTAGAACTATTATTTAGTGTAGCTGGAGAGCTTTTTTTCTCCGGGTTCCACTAAGTCTCACCAGTCCTGGAGCCCACTTATAAAACAAACACACAGACGCTTACATTATTTAAACTGCTTGGCCATTAGCTCAGGCCTATCATTGTCTAGCTCTTACTCTTATATTTAGCCCATTTCTATTAATCTATACTTTGCCACATGGCTCGATGCTTACTGGTACCTTACATACTGCTTGTCCTGGCGGAGGCTCCAGGCAGTCTCCCTCTCTGCCTTCCTGTTCCCTCAATTCTCCTCTCTGTTAGTCCCGCCTATACTTCCTGTCTGGCTACCGGGCAATCAATGTTTATTTATACAGAGTGATATCCACAGCACTTCCCCTTTTCTTCTTTTTTAAAAAGGAAGGCTTTAACTTTAACATAGTAAAATTACATACAACAAAACAATTATAAAGCAAGAATTACAGTTACAATATTAAAGAAGATATCCTCTTTATCTTATATGTGTGAGTCTAAGGTTCTACATATAACTCATCTTTTATCATAACTGAGGAAATTATAACTATCTAGTCTTTAATGTAGCTCAGTCGGTAGAGCATGAGACTCTTAATCTCAGGGTCGTGGGTTCAAGCCCCACATTGGGTGCTAGATATTGGTGAAATTATTAAGGTCACTCCACGTAGTTAAATGGAAGACTTATTTAGTGGGTAACTTACAAATGAAGGGATAGGTAGGTGGCAGGTTCTGGAAAAGACGCAACACAGTCCGGGGTGTTCTTTGGAGAATTCCCCTTGGTCTACCTCTAGCGTTCAGGTCCAGGAAACAAGAGAGCGCGGCATCCTGATCTCGGGTCTTCAGGGCCCTCCCTTGGCCCTGCCTTGTAGGCATGATAGTTACTGAAGCCTCAGTGGGGGTTGGAACTTCCAGACCAAACCTGGAATGGCTACCCCCTACAATTTAGCATTACAGTGTTAACAGTAGAAGTGGAAAATCTAATTATAGAATATAGACAAAGAAGTTTGGACTGTGGGCAGCATGTGACATTTAACCCACTATTTCCATTGGAAGGTTCCAATAATTGTCCAAAGGCATCAAATCAAGATTCAGAGGTATCAGTATATTTTCAACAACAGAAACAAATAAAATCTAACCTAAACAAAAAGCAGTCAGAGAAAGTCTCTTCTGTAGATTTAGACTGGGGCTGCAAGGGTTCTGATCACAAACTCTACTTGGTATGGTACTATTTGAGAGGACAGTAATACTAGGTTGGAGGCTGGAGAGATGGCTCAGCTCTTAAAAGCACTGACTGTTCATGCAGAGGACCTGGGTTCTGTTCCTGGTACCCACGTGAAAGCTCACAACTATTCATTACTCCAGTTCCAAGGGTCCAATGCCCTCTTCTGAACTCTGTGGGTACCAGGCACCCACATAATGAGTAGATATACATTCAGGCAAAAACACTCATACACTTAAAATAAATAAAAATTATAGAAGAATAATGAGTCAATAATTTTTAAAAACAGAAAAATTAAATTGGATTAAAGAAAGCTCCCTCCTGGAGGCAGATGAGGTGCTGCAAACAGCTTGCACTAGTTCAACTTCACATACATTGTTCTTCTGGGGCAGTGGTCACAAGCTCCTGCTCAAGACTTTGCTCAGGGGCTGTGGTCTCTTCGACAGTGGCTAGACTGTCTGCCTTCAGCCTCTGATTTAGTCATACTCTGCAAAAATGCAACTAGCAACCTTTCACAAACTGCTCTGAGGGCAGGGCACCCTCATACTTTTGTCCAGGATGTGGAGACAATATATATCAAGTGCTCACGGCTGGTTAATTACTTTAACTTTTCTTATTCAAGTAATAAAATCTTCTGATTACTTATAACACAATCACTGCTAATAAAAGAGCAGTATTTTGCAATTACAAAATGAACTCAATCTCAAACAGGGCCATTTATGATTACAGTAAAAATAACAAAAAAATAGGAATAAGAAATCAAAAGCCCCTGCCACTCAGAGCCGTGGGACTTTGTTACAGCTTATGTATTTTTCCCCTTTGTGTCATTTTTTATGAGAATAGACATAGCCAAGTTCACACATTAACTTCAGAGGCAGAGCAGAGCAGAGGCTGTGTGTGTGGGGAGTGCACATATGCATGCACACAAGCATGTGTGTATGTTTTCCCTTTGGCCATCAGACATAGCTTCAAACAACCGTCTTATTATTTTACCCCATGAAAGTTAATTTATTGCCTGGAGAAGAGTTAAAGGAGTTCTTGAAGATGATCTCAGACTATGTTCCCTTTGCCAAATAACTATCCCTAATTATAACATCATACCCATTGGACATGGATGAAAAGAACAAGTGACGGTTCTGTGGTACAGCCGTTCACCATGACACAGTTGCCACATTTGTCCTCCTGTGGCAACACTTCAATGTATGAGAGTATTATTTCTACACACTGAGCTTAGTTTATGTAGCAGAGATGTACCTAAAAAGTCCCTAAGAAAAAAACCACATCAATGTCCATAATCACAAGCACACCACAAAATTAATGACATGCTTCATACCAGACTCCATTTAAAGACATGAATGTAAACTATTAAGAAAAACTTAAAGTCATGTAGAAGTGCCATTTTTAACATCTAGAAATCATAGCAGAATTTGCTTCTTGCATGACCTTTGTGACCTTCATCATGAGAGACTTTTGTCCCATTTCTTATAGGCATGACAACCTCTGCCAGGAGAAATGATATGAATGTACAATATATTTGTACTTGTTGAAAACATTAAAGGAGGAAAAGTATACTCTTTGATTGGAAGTATAAATTACAAGAACAGTGCCCACAGCGTGGTCTCTGTTGGAAGACAGAATTACCACCTATGCCCATTACTCCCATTTTAAATGGTTTTAACTACCTTTTCCATGGCCCAGAGTGCTGGGGATGCTGTGAATGTGTTGCTCTTATTTGGTTGATAAATAAAATGCTGATTGGCCAGTAGCCAGGCAGGAAGTATAGTATAGGTGGGACAAGCAGAGAGGAGAATTCTGGGAAGTGGAAGGCTGAGGCAGGAGGCGCTGCCAGCCACCGCCACCATGAGAAGTAAGATGTAAAGTACTGGTAAGCCACAAGCCACGTGACAACTTATAGATGGATAGAAATAGGTTAATTTAAGATATAAGAAGTGGATAGCAAGAAGTCTGAGCCATTAGGCCAAACCGTTTAAATAATATAATCATCTGTGTGTTTATTTGGGTCTGAGTGGCTGAGGGCCTGGGTGGGACTGGAGATAACTCCAGCAACACCCAGAGAACTTCACTTTTAAAAACTATACTCGACACATTATTTTACATTCATGCTCCTTTATCTTTCACCCTTAGTGATTAAGTGTATTATAATCTTTTTTTTTCCATTTTATCTGTTAACGACTAATCCTACCTAAGAATGCCCTCAATATGGTTTTTGATAGATATTCTTTCATTTTTATCTTGTTACTAAAATGGTAGCCAGTAAGCTGAACTCTTTGTTATTTGGTGATTTAATAAACATGTTCTGCATATTTTAGAATTCTGAGGGTTTACAAACTATAATATAGAAAGAAGCAAAGCTCAGACCTAAAATAATTTCTTCAGAATTCTTTAGTTTATGGATTTAGGTTCATCCATTCACTGACTAAGCATCAATCTTAGACCAGGGTCCCTAGGAGGTGCTCATGATGTGAAACAGAGAAGCTGTAGTCCCTCCTCTGGGCTATGTAAGCAGCAACATCACAGCAGATATGTGCTTCCTTCGTCTTTGTCGTTTACACTAGAGCCTTTGTGAAAGCACAGAGAGACAGACATAGTGAGCACAACCACACTGCAACCCAGCAAAGAACATCAGCCAAAGCCCCGAGTCAACTGTGGCTTCTCCAGGAGCACAGCAAGCTATAGATGCATCCTCTACACCCTAGCTGAACTGATAGGCTGCCCCTCTGAGCAAAGCTACCCTGGCTTTGCTGCAGTTCTTACTGATTGTGAATCTGCCTTTATTAAGTGTCATTTGCAAGTGTTTGCTGAGGCCACTGTCTACAGGAGGAGTTTTGGGTAGAAGGTAAACAGAAGTAAAGAAAAATTGCTAAGATCCTCTCCAAGTTTACATGGAGAATAGGCAAACATCTTACCACACACACAAGTACAAACGCTAAAGTGCTATAACACTCGCATCTACTGTGGTAGGGAACAGTGCATGGTGCTGGGAGGCTAACCACAGGGCCAGGCTATGCAGCATAGTATGGGCCATGCTAAGGAATTTGGGGTTTATTCTAGATAGAGGCAACAAGAGCATTTTACTTGAAGGAGTTTTCTAATCCGATTTATATTTCACAAATGATAATTTTGCTGCTGTGAAAAGAACAAGAAAGAAATAAAATTGGGAGATAAATGTGAATGTTTAGACTAGGGCAATGTATAGAAGTAAATGGACAAGAGACCTATGTGGGGGTCTGAACCTATAGCACTTATCAGTCAGTGGATTAAAAGAAAGGAAAAAATCAAGAAAGACCCAAGGTCAGCTTCAGTAGAGGTACACAGCCATGCTTCCCTACAGACACAGTAAGGTAAGGAGTCAAGGCTTCAGCTCTGGACGAGAGGTGCAGACTGGAAGATGTCTATGAGCAAGCTAAGAGGATGCAAAGGAGGCTAAGAGGGTGCCAAAGGTGGCCAAGCAGAATGCCAAGGGTTGGTAGATATTTGAAATGAGAGATGGGCAATTAATTGGAGGTTTTAGCATATAGCTGTTACTTCAGATCAATTAAATGCTGGTGACCACTTACTGGAAGCAAGAGAAAAACAGTGAAGGGCTTGGATTCCAGCACCAAATGATGGAGAAACTAGTGGCAAAAATGAACAACAACAAAAGATGAAACAGAGGAAGTAGCAGGAAGACTAGGGCTTAAGCAGCAGATTCAGGCATCAGTGGGTAGGACAAGGGTTAGTGGTGCGCCAGTGGAGACAACCGAGGCTCAGGAGAGGGCAGGGCAAGGCGGTGGAGTTGTGGTGCAGTGAAACATGGCACCAAAGAAGGGCTAAAGGCAGAGCAGTGAGGCTGCACCATGAGAATGCCACACCAGTGAACACCGTGTGTCTGCAGAATGTGAGTCAGGTAAGAATGCATTCCCTGGGAACTCTGCATGGAAGAGTTTTGTTCCATGCTTTCTTCTAAGGAGAAAGAGGGGAAAAGAAAATGAAACATTCTATAATCTGTGGCAGCCCATTGATGGGCATCTGTACAAGTTTTCCCAGAGGGTTTATGCTTTGCTAATTTAACATTATGCATCAAGAATTTGTCCTAACTGTGGTTTATAATAAATTTATAGTTAAAAATGGATGTTCTATTTTTAAGACCATGGAAAATATTGCAGAGTTATTTACTATATATCATCAAATGGTACCAAATCGTCTAAGAAAATGGAAAAAAAGCCCACTTTTTATTCTGAGAAATAGACTGCAAATTACCAATGGAACACAGGTACACATTTTCATGAGAAAATTTGTTAATGGATAATTATTTATCCCAAGTGACCACTAGAACATTAAAACATAATCAATTTTGACTTTAAAATCCATTTGAATCTACAGTCTACGTTGATAATTATCTTAAATTACTTCCTTAGTTACTTAGCTGTTTGGCTCAAGGAACTATTTATTATTCAGCAGTATATGGAACAAAAACAATGTTAGAATCTGCTTTCACAAATGGCTTCTTTTCCAGATCAGTACTCAGATGAGAAGAACCATTTAATGCAAAGTAAGTGTTTGAAATTTGTTTTCCCTTTAAGGATAGCTGGAGCTAATAGATTTTACTTCATTAGCCTGAAATATGCCTGCACATATGAACAGGGCAAGAAGACTGTACTAACTAACAGAGAGGTTCAGCCTCCAAATCCTCCTTGTCAAATCTAAGAGATTCCAATCAGCCAAACACCTCGATAATAGTCATGGGACTGCTGTTTTAATTAGCTGCTGATATTTTTGACTAAGAATCTCAGATGATGAAACTGTTTTTCCTTGTATTGAACCAGCTTGGCCCAGACTAGCCTGTCCCGCAGTGACATGTATGTTGAATACAAATCAGACAGCACAGCTTTAAATCTGTGTTGCAGCTCTCATTTCCAATTCGAGAACTGTACCATAATCATAAGCTGCTGGTGGATGAAAGGGAATCAGCTCTCTGAATATTAGCTAATGCCACATTTGCAAGTCCTGAAGAGATCTGTGCTGTTAAAAAAATAGATCATTTCGCGTGAACCTATATATATGAATTGCTTTGTACTGCTCAGCTGATAGAAGCAATGCCTGTGCTGGGATTAAACCCTTTTCATCATAAAACCTCATCTGGTTCGGAGTCCAAGTCCATCAAACCTTTTCCCTTTAAAGTCCCGCCTTTGATTCTCCATCAATTTATTCAAACCGCAGCTGGGTGGCTGAAAACGAAAGGACAGCATCATTTAAACCAACCATGTTCCTAACTTGAAAGAAGGGCTATAATTAAAAAAATGGGCATAAAAGAATGGAAATGGGATAATATTTTTTAATGGTAGTTCAAAGGCCGACAGATGTCAAAGCCTTTGAAGATGTCAGTACACTGAGCAAGAAGTTGCCATAAAAGAGCTCGCCTAAGAGGTGAAGCGGCTTTTTAATGGCTGCAGAAACCCTTGCAGACACATCCTTGTGTTTTTAATTTGTCAGAGCTTCTGCAGTATTTTCAGATTAATGACACATGATGATAACTGCATAGCAGACATATTTTTATACTTGCTTAAATGAATAGTTTATTTCACATTCTTTCAGAACTAGATAAGAATAAGGACACTTTGCTCTAGGAAGTCCCAAACTCTTCTGATTGCTTCACATATTTATGCTAATTTTGTGGGACTGGCTCAATTCAGAGTGGCTCTTGCTGCCAGCTTTTGTTCTTTAACAGTCGGATTGATTGTAACATTACAGTTCACATGTGGTAGTTGGGATGTGTTCCACCACAGCTTCGTTCTTTTCATGCACTCGGAACAATATGTGCCTGAATAATTAATTTGTGCACCAAGTCATGTCAAAGCAAATTAATGTTTAAAAGCATTCCAGAGCTCAATCTAAACAACCACGGGCTGCCTTGGGGTTCTGAGGAGAAAGAGGCAGGCGTACAGGAGAAAACACTGCAGCCGCAACTACAATGTGACCTTACTGCCTACTTCCAAAGAAAGAGCTGTAACTCTGAGAGTGAAATGCTGCTGAACACTCTACTGACATTCGGAGAGGAGGAGGGCTTTGAGCATCCACTCATCTACAGGGTTCTGACATGTCAATTGGATTTGTTCTGTAAAACTGCCCTCACAATATTTATGAAGGTTAGCCACAAGACTCTAGTGAGTGTAGCAGAAACATCTCCCACCAATGGGAATGTCTGTAATTTATATCCACAATGCTGTGCAGGTGAGAAAGAGTTCCTGGGTGTTGCCGTCAGATGGATTTGGGTTCCAATCCTATCTTTTCATATACGAACAACTGTTTGGACTTGCCTTCCCATCTGTGAAAATTGAGATCACAGTGCCTCCACCCAGAACATGTGGGGCAGGGTTGAACATACTGTATATGCTCAATTCCCATTCTCAAGCTAAATAATGTACAGGAAAAAATTAGGCCATTTGAAATGGAAAATGGGTGTATCTCTATATACAACAATATCATATTTTAATGAAAATATTCATCTTTATAAAGCAGATTTTGAAATTTCCCACTGCCCCACAACTGGCAATTTGTGAACACTATCATTGTTTCTGCTAGAATCCCACATAGCTATAGCTAGGCAAACCCTACAGTACACAACTTTGGCTTTGACAGCCAAGCCCTGCAGTGACACTCAGGGTAGCTACTCTGCAGACAGGGTGCCCGGGTAGGGACTGGGGCACAGCAGAGGGACTAGCATTCTCAAGCAGAAGGAAGCTGTAGACTCTCGAGCTAGAGAGCTGAACCAGTGTGTTCCAACCCGAAGGAGCAGAAAGCCCATTGCTTAGCCCTTAAGCAGTTGATCAAGCAGCTTCCCACCTACCCCTTCCCCCGCGCTCCCACACACGTGCAAGTTTTCTGTGACAGGGAAAATTTGAGGGTGATTTTCCCAAGGGCCTGTTTTCTTCTTCCATGTCTCTACGTGACTGGTGATTAGCCTTGGTGCAACTTCAAACTGGGTAAGCTTCCATAAAGCATCTCCCTGACTTGTCTGCACTTCCCTACTACCAGCCTCCCTGTCACCCAGCTCCAGATGCCCAAGCCTCTGGACAAAGCTCCAGTTGGCATGCTCCTGGAGATGACCACTCTGCAAATCCCTCGGCCTTCTCCTTTTTTCTCTTCTCACCCACCTAGCTTCATTTTCTAGTATAATGGGTTTCAGCTTATGAGAAGAATTTAATTTAAAAAATGTTAAACATGGCCTCAGCAATCGTTTATTCTCATTCCCAGTTCAATGTTCAGATTTTCACTTCAATGAGGACTTCCCCAATTCTGTGAGGCCTGCTCTATCATCTGACTAGAAATGCAGAGAGATAACGATGGGTTAGCCATCTATCTCATTTGTAATGCTTCCTCCGTTTGCTAAATTGCCTGGCAAGGACCCTCACGGAAGGGCTTCCACCCAGCCCGGGCTGACCTCAGCACCTCTAAGCTTGTGCTGGATGTTCTCCCCCTGGCCTTGGCTCCTCAAGCTCTAGCTTGAAGGGATATGCAAGAAAAGCCTCCTAGAACTGAATTTGTACTTTACCGGGTGATTCTGGCGGTCAACCACATTCATCCAGGGGAGCCTTTCTTGCTATCAACTTGAGCAGTTTCCTGTGGCCCTGAAGACTTACTGCTTTCCAAAGCAACAGTGGGACTGAGGAGGTTGGGTGGGGTGTTCATGATGCTCCCTACACCACTAACATGCCTACCTGCCATCCATGGCCTACTCAGTCACTAATGGCCCAGGTTGCTTCACTCATGAGCCTTGTTTCATGGCTCTTTACAGGACTCCTTAATCTCTCAATCCATGTCCACCTGCAGAATTATGGGAGGCAGCTTCAGTCTTCATAGGCTGCTGCTCATCTGGTACAGTAGTCTACTTCTGTTCTACTCCCACAGTTTACAGTTTGGAAATAAATAACCTATTATGGGGAAGGTTGTTTAAAAATATGTGTCCATTTCAAATCCCCACATCAATCTAGGTGTCAGGCAGGAACTTACAGTTTAGTAATTATTTGCTCTAGTTTCTCTCCCTCTCTCTTGACATTTTCTCTCTTTCTCTTTCTCACCTTCTCTTTACACACTGTATATTTCCTGATTCTCTTCTGCCTCTATCACACTGGGATCCATAACAATCCATGCTTGTGACCCCAATCTATTTCTAATGGTGATGGAGAACTTTCTTTTGAACATTAGTCCTATGTGTCCACATAACCAGTGGCATCAATACCTAGATGTCTAGTGACACATCAAACCATAGCTCTAGGTCTCTCCACTCTCCCTGACTGTTTTATCTACTGTCTCTATGACACTGCCTTAATGAGACTATCACCATCATGAGCTTGACTCCACTTAGTAACCCAGTCTCAAACTCACTATCATACCAAGCCTAGAGCCTGGCAGAGCAGATAATGAAAAAATCTTAGGAGGATAATTAATAACGTTGATGCCAAAGGAAAATTCTATATTCATCATTTTGTCTAATGTTTATATAAAAAACATAGAAATAAACTTGAGGTACTATTCTTTGAGGAGTGATAATTCTATAGCTTTTATTGGGACTTCATAGTTTCAATATGAATCCATACTAATGTGGTTTCTAAGAGAAATAAGAAGAGATAATGACTGAAATTTTGGGAAGATGTACTCTTCATATTTCTGAATTGAACTATTTAGCTTTCACAGTGCTTTGCAGGCTGCAAGGGGAGAAAAGACATCAGTGGACTCACCCAGCACTGGACCCTTCATACTGCAATACCAACATGCCAGGCAAGACTGTCGCCTGGGATAACAGTGGCACAACTGCTATGGGATAATTAACCACTAATTGATCAGATGTGAAGCCTGCTACATGGGCGGCATTTAATGCCTGGCACTGTAATCCTGGTCAAAAGCCCAAGGCTGGGCTTTGCTAAGTGGTCAAATTGTCAAGTGGTTTGACATACTTATAAACACAGACCCTGGGATTGTCACAACCTCTTTCAGAGCAGCTTCTTTGTATAGGAACAGCAATCAATGGAGAGATGACTATCTAGTCAAAGTGTTGAGAACAAGATCCTGAGCGCTCAGCCTCTCACAGGATATCCATATCAACCCCACCACCAAAGCTTGGGAACATCGTAAGAAAGTAGGCAGAAGGAACTGAAGGCTAGGGCAAGTGCTATGAAATGATGTCTTTTGGACAAGGCTATTGCAATCCTGAACTCACAACAACAGTGGTTACCTGCACAAGAACTATACAAGATCAAGACAGCCAAAATTCCAGCATAGGTGGAGTACATGTTCTCTAGTCGCCACCCCTTACTGAGGAGATATTGGCAGTGTATTGTTTCTAGAGGTGGGGTAGTCATTCTTTGAGGGCTACTGGTAGGTTTCCCATGTTCCAGTGGATGACCATACACCCATACACATCTGGGCAGCACTAATTGGACTTAGTGTGTGTATGTTTATGTATATACACACAGTGTAAAATAAATGTGTGTGTGTGTGTGTGTGTGTGTGTGTGTGTGTGTGTGTTGGGAGCGGATGTGCTGGGTGTACATGCTGGAAGTTGGAGGGGAGAAATGATGTATATGATCATATTTCATTATATAAAATGATTGGAAATTCTCAAAAATAAAGAAAAAAAGCATCCACAGTATTGGTGACAATTTTTTTCTTGCATGCCACTAGAAAGGTGTTCCATGTTTTACCCAAAAATTGAAACATTTGCACAGTTAGTTGGGCTGACTATAATATGAAGTGTAGAACACCCCACATTTTAAATCTGCAGCTTTTATTAAATGTCATCTTACGTAGTAATCTAAGGAACTGAGGAACAAAAAGTCTTCCAGCCTTGTCCTCTACTTTTCTTACTGTATATCCCAGCCTGGCTATATTTGGAGCTATCAAATCATTTGTCCAATAAGTGCACATAATATTCACATTTCAAGTATTTGTTTTTTCAGACAACATTAATAACACATACATTTTGCATATTAAATTGCAGCTTTGGAAATACTAAAACAAATAAGACAAATAATAATTGCTAATATAAGACATTAAGATAAACCAATTACCTAATTTGTTTTAAACTTTTCAAAGATTTGTAACTTTCAGATTTTCCTACTGGAAAATTCACTTGTTCTGGGATTGGGCCTGGACACACTGTGGGCTCTCTGCTCTCTGAAATCTCCTTTTCATTCAGAGGTCACTATATTGTTGTTGTTTTCAAGACAGGGTTTCTTTTGTAGCCCCAGCTGTCCTGGAGCTCACTCTGTAGACCAAGCTGGCCTTGAACTCACAGAGAGCCACATGCCTCTGTCTCCAGAGTACTGGGACTAAAGGCATGCACCACCACTGTACTACTGGGAAGATGCACAAACATGTCTAGAGACTGGTACTACACTACAACTGTCCCTACAAACAAGGAAAAAGACTTAGATTCAGCTTCTTAGTGCCTCAGACTTTATTCTCTGAAATACCATTACTTCATATTCAAATAGTACAAAGACATTTAGGCTTTGATTTTAAATCTAAGGGGAAAAATACAAATGAACTAGAAAAACAACATATGGTCAAATCCTAGAAGACTAATTGTTAATATCTCCTAATTTCTTATTGCTTTTCCCAATTGTTTAATATGCAAATATCTAAAAATATTAGAAGGTTCAGCAAATTGAATTACTAAAACAAGTGAACTTTTAAAAATTGTAGTTTACTGTTTGTTTCAAATCTTCAAATTTCAACTCATTAATACTGATTTCAGTACTTTAGGTTTAATAAGACCTTCTTTATTGTTTAACAAGTTTTTACTGAGGAAACTATTTTTTTCAAATACTTTCTGTATGAAACATTAAACTAGTTTGAAAGAAGGAGCATAATTTTCCTGCAGTGCCCTGCTTTCCTCTTCAAATATGAGTATAAGTTCTCCTTTACATCAATTTCTGTCATTTTTGTCATAAAAATGGCTCAGTTGTTAAATATCATTCATATCATGCAACCAGGCATGATTCCAATTAGTCCAGAATAGAACTCAATGACAGCATAATAAGCTCCCATTTGCCAGCGCTTTGAACATTTGATGATATCATCATTTTGCCAATCATTTCTTGCACTCTGGCTTCAACTTCTCTGTCATGAAAAATTACCTCAACTCTACGAATGAAGACCTCAGGGATGTCCCTTACAGAACTGATGGGGTCAGAAATCCAAAACTGGCTTTTCTGAGACATCAAGGAAGAAGACATTCACCCACGGTGATCTCACTGAGACAGAGGTGAGGAGCAAGACTGCTGCACTAGAGATAACTAGTTGCACTTCCCTACGTCAGTGTTGTTCTGCAAACACAGACAGAGAGACTCACTGCAGTGGACAGCCAGTGGAGGCCAATGGCCTTAGTCCATTAGGACTTTCCAGCAACACTGAGGAGGGCCATCACTGAAAGAAACATAAACTCCAAGTGCTCAGAGTCTCAGCATGGGAGACAAAGGCCAGGACTCTCTCCCATGCTGGAGAAAGCTTCATGTACAAGCCTGTGCATTTTTTTTGTCATGTCCAAATTGTTTCAGAAACTTTTTTTGAGGATGTTCTGACATAAAACAAACAAACATTGAATTAAGAGTAAGGAGCCCTGTTTGCTAGTTCTGTGACCTTGGACAAGGTGATGATGTCCTTGAATCCCAAGTTCCTTATCTACAAACTGAAATAATTAAAATGTGGTCATCTCTAGCTGACCTTCCTGACTATATTATTATTATTGGGCACTTAAGACATCAGCTATGAAAAATGCCTTCATGTGTGTGGCAATACAACCTATATTCAATGACCTCTGCTTCCTTGCTGAACTATTGTGCCACTACAGAGGGATCCTGTTCTACTCTGTATTTAAACTGTCTCCAGCATTTAATTAACTCCTTTTCAAGAACAATTTTAATATTTCCAAAGAAACCCATTAAGTACAATGAGAACAAAGGAAAGATTTTTAAAGCAGTCATTATTAGTTGATACAAGGTTGTTAATTCAAAAGGAATACTTTATACATTCTTATTTAGAAGATTTCTCTTTAAATGAATATTCTTTATCTAAAAGTGGACCACATACCATAGCATGTGGTTTCCATGGTAACTAACCCATTTTAAAAATATGCACAGAACTACAGATACACTGTATAATTCTTCTAGGAATGGATCATTCTTAGAAAAATAAATTACTTGCTTAAGCTTATAATTTTGCTTAGACTTCCCTTTTCCATGATGAAGATTAAGATGACTCATTTATGTTTGTATATTGTAAGGCGAACAATTTTAGAATTATAATGGAAAAAAAATATGGAAATCTTTCAAAATTGTAAGATTTTTATCTTTATTTGAAATGACACCCACTTATATTTCTGCCTCATTAAATTCATAATAATAGCTATACATTTTAATTTGTATAACATACAACTAACACAAACATATTATTAAAATCCCTGTAAAAGAAACCACTGTTAGATACAAATAAAATGAGATCTTCCCATGAGTATATCTATGTCAAAATATAAGGGGAACTTCCCACCACTTCCACTTGGAAAAATCTATATGATCTAGGATGGCATTAGAAAAATATGGAATTTTCCCCACAGGCTTTTTAAAAAATGGCTTAGTTAGGAAATCTCTACTTATGCTTTAAAAGTACAGAGAAATAGGGCAGTTAGATAATGACAAAATCGAAAGCAGCAGATCGTTGTAATGAGTTTTATCAGATAGCTTCCCCAAAAGTCCTGTTTTCCTTTTGCAAATTAAAGTGAAATGTGAAAAGTCCTTCCCCACCCCCACCCCCCGACTCCCCAGCCTTCTAGTGCCTGGAAACAACTTCGTACACTGTCCCAAAATCCTCTTAACACTTAGAACACACTTACTTCTCCTCCACTTTCCCTATACTACAAACAGCTGCGTATGTCAGGGACAACTATCCAAGTGTGGTGTGTACACAGCTGGAGCACCAGGCACCTACTCTGGTGTGACTGTCTCTAGAGGAGGAGGTGAAGAACAGGCAGGGGACAGTTTGGCAGCTGTCTCCTTAAGTTAGGGAAATAAAGAATCACATAGCTTGGGTTTTCTAAGCAATTAGTTTGGTGTGACCCAAAGAACTAAAAATCTTTACTCCTTTAGAATATGGAAACAACAATAGATACTGATGATGAAATACTTTGGTCATTTTAGCACAGATATAAATATCTTTTATTCCTGGAATGGATTACCATTTGATTTTACTCCCATAGTTTTGTATAGTCAATTCAGAGAACAGAATATAATGCAAGATAGAAAAGCATTTGGAAATTAGATAACTTCTAACCTACTTACAGACTCAGCCATGTTTAAATTGTTACTTCAAAATATTTTACTAGAATTCAGGCCCACCCATAAAGTGACAGTGCTAGAATTTGGTAGATTTGTCACTCAAAATGTACTTTCATATAATTTATAATGTCTCAAAAGTTAGATCTCTTAAAGTAGCTTTGTTCTCTGATTTGAGAACAATAATATTCTTAATAAATTAAAATGAAATTTAGGCTCATTAATATAGAGAATATTACTTACATTTTGTGAAAATTCTCAAAGATTCTAGCATTTCTCCATCTGATATTTGAAATGTTTAATATACAGAAAACATTACCAGTTTTATGTCACCATTCTTTATACTCAGTCTCATATCATAAATTTATGCCAACATGAGAATTAGGGAGAAAAGTTATTGCTTGTCTCCTTGTAATTAGAATCACACATGTCACCACTTCCCTTCTTGCCTTGGCTTCTAGCAAGGTCACAGGTTAACCTCACACTACCTATAGAAACTTTTACAAGTGTCGATGTTCTATGTGACTAATATCATCTAGAGCTGGATTATTATTTTTGATCATAAAGTACGAAGTTACTATAAAATGTTGCCTTTAGCCATTTTTGAAAGCATTAGGTATACAAAGAAAAGTCAAACATTTTTGATAGAGAAATGCTATCTAAGCATAAAGACTGTGTCCACAAGTAGGTGCACCAATAATGATTGGATTACACATATTGTTTAATTAACCCTTTGAAAACCTTCAAAGAGTTATAGTAATGCTTAATTCATTGCAGTACACAAATCCAAATTATAAATGGGAATTTATAGATTGTGCTCATATATGAAAATTAATAGAAAATACAATGTTGCTAGAACACAATTTTTAAAAGTATAAATATCTTCTCAGGAAAGTTTTTAAAGTAAAGGTCTATAAATTTTACATTTTAGAATGTGCAATAGGTACAGCTTCTTAAAGTGAATAAAGCAAAATTAAGTTGATTTATCTACTTACTATGCAAAAGTTGTTTGATAATTATTAGAATCATGACTGTCCATTTAAGATATTAAAGACTTTCAATATGCCAATATTATACAAAATCCATAGTACACATGTAAGTGATAGGTTTAACATATTTTTGGACATTGCTAATAACTTTCTCCAAGGATGCTGTCCTGAGGAGGGCTCATAGTGGCTACCAGTTTCCCTGACTCCTTGATCTGTTTATCCTGCAACAGGTCATATAGACCTTCTAAGGTGGTGACATCACCTCTGGGGTAGGTCACAAAGGCTCCACAAAACTGTCTTTTGGTATTCACATACACCTCTCATTCAGGCCATGCACAGATAAGAACAAGAAATCTCGAAAAGGTTCATCATCCTAAACTGACAACTGACAACAAGTTAAGGAAACTTATATTTTATATTTCTTCCAATTTAACATAATAAATTCATAGTGTGACAATACAAAAGCAAAATAAGAATTATATATAGAACTGCCATACTAGACAAAGCTTTGTAAGGTGACATTTATAAATTTTCTTTATATTAAAATATGATTGAATCAATTAAATCATTCTTCAATTTCATTAAGAGAGTATTGGTAAATAAAGAATATTTGAGAAAATCAAGGATTTCTACATGTGTTGATTTCTATCAATCTGGTTATTTTTTCTAAAATATGATCTTAGACAGACCCAGACTGAACTTGTTAAACAATGTGCCTTTTAGCAAATATAATTATCACACAATAAGATATCCTGATGCTAAAAAGCATGGAAAAATAAAACATACACATAGAATAATTAGTTAATAAATGAGGTCAGTGGCTAACTGTCCTTAGATGTATTATGGGTGCTATCATTATCTTAGAAAAGGGGAATAACGAGGATAAAATCTAATTTGTTATAATTATAATCATATTCACCAAGAGGAAGTTCTAGTTGGCAAGACTTACATTGCAAAGGGTAATGGTTGTCTTTCAGCATATAATACACTACACATCTGGAAGAAGCTGAAATGACTTAGTTTGACTATTATCCTCATTATCAGGGTCTGATGGAAGAGGAGAGCAGCGAACAAAGCCACGCTATCCAAAACAGACACTGCAGTGCTGCTCTGTAGCCAAGGACTGAAGGTAGTCTTTCTTACAAAATGGCCTCCAATGCTAAAGTGGATGAGCCAAATGTTAACTGAAAATCAAATCTTTCCGGAAATAAAAAAAATATATACAATGTAATACCTAAGATATATATATGGTTTTTTTCTGCATCAAACATCACAGTAATTTTTTAATCTGTTTTGAAAAACACCAAGCTATTAGTGTATTTCTAATTTGTGAATGGAATTCAGTACTTCAAAGGTATTATACATTAAATTTTTAGGCCACAATCATGGAAAGACATAATATAAAAATTTAGGAGCTACTTGAAGGAAACTGAGTTAATATCCTCAGTGAATCACCATAGACAAAAATTATTAGTATTTTGGTTACACAAGATAAAATTTTTAAAATGTAGTTACTAATAAAAGTTCTTTAAAATTGTATTCTCCAAACACAACTAGGTAACAATGTGTACCAAGTTATTTTCATTTTGCTTAGGAATGAATGGAGTCCGAGTTTGCATTGCTTACTGGCATTCCCATGACAGCAATCCCAATTAGTAAAACGCTCTAAGAAAGACACAAAATATGAGAGATCTCCTAAACCAAAGATGTCACAGAGTCTTCATAGTTAATACTGTGCTGAGCATAAACCCAGGGAACAGCCATATTGGACCATCCCTGTGGTTGAATTACATATAACAGTTCTAAAATTTCCCTTTTGTTATGATCAGATGGACCGCACCCTACATGGCAGATACGGCATATGCAAAATCACAAAGATTTCCTATAAATTTGGCCTCCAGTGTGTCAGCTTTCTACCATAGCACCAAAATAGTGGGCATTTAAGCAAACTAATGGATTTTATTGTATCTATTATGTGATTTTTCTATGCAAACAGATCCTACACTGACCCAGACCTCAAGTCCCTTATGGGGAGACAATGGTAAGGTTAACATTACATATGAAGAACATGTTCGAAAATATTCTTTAAAAAATCATGTGACTGAAAATTAAAAGAACAGCATATATTTTCTAAAGGTTCTAACAAGGTTATTAGCAAAAATACAATGAATATTGTTAGAAACCATATGATTATTTTGGGGCCATGCGTACTATACTAATCACCTTTTAGTAAGCATATAACCATAAAACAATCAAAACATACTTCCCCCATAAACAGATATTATTGACAGAAAATCTGCACCAACTATACTCCTATTGTACCAGTTACTCTGAAATAAAAGACAAACCAAGGTCAAATGAAAAACAACCAAGTCCCATGCTTTGCCTTACCGCCACTCGCTCGCCACTCAAAAATTAACATCTTCTTTAATTAGGAATGTTTTGATGTTTAGGTAATTACAAAATGGCTTAAACACATACCATAACAGAAGCTTTATTTTGCTATTTGGAAATTATATTATTTTAGAAGGAAGGATAATCAAGGCTTATCTGTGGTGTGGTTAGCATGCTTGGGTTTCAATGGCAAAAGAGGTCTTTAGACCTAGTAGATGATATGGTTTTATTAGAAAAGAAAATTATCTTTTTATTGTTGTCAATTGCTCTTAAATTTTTCTTTAATAAAATTTCACAGCAATCTGCTCAAGAGGATATACTAAAGGCCCTTGATAATATATACCCTAAAGAATGTATTGTACCACAAAGATACATACCCAATACGATTTTTTTCATCTGAAATTTATAAAGATAATTTTCCATGCTGACAGTGCACATTTCATCCATAAGTTTGAAGAGTCAAATGCTACCACAGCTGGGGGTTATTCTGCCAAATGGCTTCCAACAGGGACCACAGAGATGGAGGCTAGGAGGCATGTGTGTGTGCATGCAGGAAAAAGCAACAGACCTGATGGGAAATAGCCTTTCTCTGGAGTCATTTTTATCAATTACCATCCAAGCAAGCTAATCAAACATAGAGTCTCATGGAAAAAAAGCAACAATAGGCAAGAAAGCAAATATTAAAGCAGCTGCTTGATTGCCTTCAGAGATTAAAACAAAAAGCCAGGGGTGAGGCTAATATATTTCTTAGGGATTTTCTAAGGCTGAGGGGAGGGGTAAGGGGCATACCTTTAAAAAAAAATCATGAAAGGAACTGAGACAAGATTATAAAAAAGGGACCAAGTTATAGCGCGCCATGGGATTTTTAATCTGGCTACCTGTGGTTTCTGTAGTTAAAGCCTTATTCATCCTCCAAACAGGGGGGTGAGCGGTGGGGGGGGGGAGAAAACAAAAAAATCACATTTATATGTCAGTTTTGCAAATGATCAAACAGCGTGCATCAAGAAGAAGAAGAAGAAAACATGAAACGCTGATGACTTTTTAAAGATAGACACCCGTTTTAGCAAATATTATTGATAATTACCTGTGCATCTCGTTTCTTGGACTCTTGAATTTGATTTTCGTGCTCCATATTGGCAGCGCGAAGCTGTTTCTCCAGGTTTTCAATTTCCCGTTCATGGTCTCGGACTAGGCTATCCTTCTCTGCGTTATGCTGCTGTAATAGGTGCGTCTTCTCCTGTTCATGCTCCAGCTTCAGCTCTACTATCTGATTGGACAATGAGGAGGACAGTTCATCAACAGAACATCCTTGTCGTCATGACAACTCATGTACAGCTTAATTTTTCTCTAATTTGTCCAAGTTGAAAATTTTATTTTTGCGTCATTATTACCTCACCCTTAAAATACCTTCATTTAATGGGGAACATTTTATCTAAAACTCCTAATATTCAAGACACTTGTCATATTCAGGAAATCCTTTGCAATCTGTTGACACTAATGTCTGAACACTGAAAAAATTTACATTGAATGCTAGGTATTTCTTCCCCAAGAATTGGGTATTGCGATCAGCAATGGTTGTAAACGGTTAACAGTCAGTACACTTTGCTTTCTGCTTGAATATATATACATGTAAAAAGCAGCAATTAAATCGATCAGTTCCCTTTATGATTTTCCAATAAAAGATCTGAGCTAAATATGCATCTGGATTATTGTATATACAGTTGTCTTTTAGAAATAAAATGATAAATTTCAAAGCTCTATTATCTTTCTGTCAGCTACGGTATACCAACATAAACAGATGTTATGTCTTCCAGAAGGACACCTGCTGTGCCGCAAGCCTGCGCCATGATTTCATAAAAAGCATTCTATTCTCAGGATCCTTTCCCAGTCCACTCCACACTGGAGACTGTGACCTTGGCCAGTCTTAGCCTCTCCCTGCTAGACTGAATGGCAGCCTGAGACCAAGGGCCTGGTTGCCGAAGCTTTGATACTAATCCTCCCAGACTGTGCACAATGGCACCCTACCTGGCCTGCAAACTATAGCCAGCCAGGCTGTCTTTGAAGCAGGTGATGAATAGGGGACTGCAGGAAGCCAGCTTCCCCAGTGAACTCCAGGCCACACAGCTGCTAAGAACAGTCACTTGGATTTTTCTTCAGTTTTGGTGGATTTCGGGGAGGGGGTGCTGTTATTTAGAATATGTTGTGTTATTTTCGGCGTGAGAATCCATCTTCAAAAAAGCTAACAGTAGGAGCCTGCTCCAAATCGATCTTGTTTCCTGCAATGAATCATCAGACTACCTTATCTTAAAGCTATAGCAGTCATTTCTCCAGGAATGCACATAGCACTAAATCTCATAAGCCATTTTCCTATGAAATTCTAAGTTTTCAGTCCCTAATTGCAAATCAAGAATCAAAACATAAATTAAGTTTGTTTTAGATTAGAACATATGTTTAAAAATACTTAAGAGTTGGAAAATCAATAATAAATTTATAATCATTCATAAATATGCTATACTATTTAGAAGAGATGTATGCTAATGCTTGAACATACCCACTTTTATAAGTATGTTACAATATATAAATTATATGGAAAACACGTTTTTTTCATCTGAGGCCAAAGATGTATTTTAGTGGATTCATTTAAAATTTGGGTGTTTGCCACTATATTATTCCAATGTTATCAGTAAAGAGAAAAAATAGTGGGTTTTTTAAATAATATATACTAAGTACATCAAGTACTAAATAAAAGGTTGTTTTTTTATTATTTAGAATAAGTAGATGTTTTATTCTGTGATTCACACAACTATAATACTAATCCCAACTGAAGAGAGAAATTAAAACTGATCATTATTAGAGCCGATTTTCAGCAGCTAACTGTATGAATTATTGAACTGGAGTACCATTAGTTCTTGGACACATTATTATTTCTACTCAGTGTTATAATATCAAATATCATTATAATAAAAATTTAAAACAATCATAATTATTCAAGCACATTCTCCAATGAAGAGAAGTGGAAAGAGACATAGAAAGTTCTACTTGGGTCTGTGAGAACTTTTTAGAAATTGGGAGAATGGGTATGACTTAAAGTTGATAGAAGGCAAAATATTTATAAGTAACTAAATCACCTGGGACTACAAAGGAAGAATTAGAGGATATTTTCCTCCAAAGGACCTATGTCAAGAAGTAGGAGTGAGGCCAGGGTAATAATGTCCAATTGTATACCCTCCCTTTATTTTACAACAGTTTTGCATACAGTGTACTGGGATTATATTCACCCCATTACTCTCTGGTATGCCCCCTTCCTTTGCTTCTGAACGTTGTCTTCTTCCCACCTAGTCCCCAAGTTGCCACATTAGAGAAAATGACATCACTTTCTTCAGCAACCATTTACAGTCATTAGCTCCTTAGGAAGAGATGGGACACATGGCACCTCCTCTATTCGTGATGGGAAGTTCGAAGGCCAGTCCTGTGCATGCAGGTTGCTGAGTATGTGTGGTTGCAATTTATTGGATGCCAGGCCTGTTCCATGGGCAGGGATATACACTTGATACTACAAACCAGGCCCAAAGCCTATGGCTGTGCAGAGCATGAGCCCAAGAAAGGAACACACTGTCATTGTCTCCATTAATGAACACACAGTCAGGCAGCCATCTAAATGTTTAGATACATAGCCTGCTTCAGCTTTTAGCCCGAGACAGAGATGAGCTTTTCTGCAGAGGTAGCAGTTGAAGCAGAGACTTCTATGTTATCAAAGTCCTGAGAACAATGACTGAAGAGCAATGTCCTCAATAAGAAAACTATATCACCCCCACATTCCTACTCCCAAGGCCTGGAACACTTTACAGAAAGGGTGCAAAGAATTCAGGACACAGAGGATAGAGAAGATTGTCATGAAATGCTACCATCCAGGTACAACACTACTGAACTCTTTTGCAATCTAGCAATATGCTCCCACACAACTTCAGTAGCTCGCTAAACTCAGAATTCTGAAGTGTTCTGATAGCCTGTTCAATTATTCTGCATTGGTCAAATGTTTCTTTACTAAAAGAAAAAAAAAGAAAAGCAAAGAAAGAGAGAAATAGTTAATAGAATTTCGCCTGTAAAAATAGATGTTCATCAATTGTCAGTTTAATGTTTTGCCAGTGCCTGGTAAGTCTTCTTAAGGAATAAACCTCCAGGTTAGTGAGTCTTGGCAAATGCAAGAGTTGAGGACTATCTGCTCACTTGCACGCTATGTGGCTAACTTCTTGATGTTAATAAGCTTCTTCTGGGCTCAGCTTAGGTTTCTTCATGATCTGATTCTCCTGTCTTCTCTAGATAAATGGCAGAGTCCACATGAAAAGCCCAGATATTCTGGAAATATTCTGAAATGATATTCACAACCACAAATGGCATCACTTGGTTGTAGATGTAACCAACCGTCTTATTAAATAAGAAATACAGAACCAATGCAAAGAAGAAAGCCAAGAGACCAGAGAGAAAAGCCTTACTGCCTGCTGCAGCTAACCTCTTAAGCCAAGAGACCTCTCCGAAAGGGACCTACTTCCTGTGTGTTTGTCTTTATATAGTCTTTCTGTTCTGCCTTCTCACTGCACATCCTGTTCCCTTCACATACACAAAGGCCTGGACCTCCCCACCTCCCTTGACTTCGAATCTCACTGACCACTTGGTATTCAGCCATGTGGATGCTCTGCATTTTCCACAATCTAACTCCTCATCTTCTTTAGCTCTGTTGCGCTTTGTTGCTCTACCCAAAGTATCCAGGAGTCCAAGATAAGGAAGATATGCAGTTTCCTGTGAGCTGTGCTCCTGAGGAAAGGAGCATGCTAGAGTCTGAAGGCTCACTCTTTACCGTAAACCCAAACACATGACTGCCTCATCACTGCCTGTTTGTACAGCCCTCCAGGTCTTCTATGGTATTGAGATTAAAGGCGTGTGTCTCCAATGCTGGTTGTATCCTTGACCACACAGAGATCTACCTAGCTCTTCTACCAAGTGCTGGGATTAAAGGCGTGCACCACAAACGCCCAGCTCTGCTATGGCTTGCTATTAGCTCTGACCCCCAAGCAACTTTATTTATTAACATACAAATAAAATCACAGTTCAGTACAAATAAAATACTACCATACTTGGTAGAATTGTGTTAGAAACCAAAGCTTTAAGCCAGGCAGCGGTGGCACATGCCTTTAATCTTAGCACTCAGGAAGCAGAGGCAGGTGGAGCTCTGTGAGTTCAAAGCCAGCTTGGTCTACAAAGCAAGTTCCAAGACAGAGAAGGCTGTTACAGAGAAACCCTGTCTTGAGAAACCAAAAAGAAAAAGAAAAAGAAAAAAAGGGTAACCAAAGGTTTGCTAGTCTCCAGTCCTTATGCTCCAAGTGTGCGATAAAGAGTGAGCCTTCAGACTCTAGCATGTTCCTTTCCTCAGGAGCACAGCTCACAGGAAACTGCATATCTTCCTTATCTTGGTCTCCTGGATACTTTGGGTAGAGCAACAAAGTGTAACAGAGCTAAAGAAGATGAGGAGTTAGATTGTGGAAAATGCAGAGCATCCACATGGCTGAATACCGAGTGGTCAGTGAGATTCGAAGTCAAGGGAGGTGGGGAGGTCCAAGCCTTTGTGTATGTAAAGGGAACATGATGTGCAGTGTCAAAGGGGGTTCAAGAGGTCCTCACAAACAGTCCAGAGGGTTTCAGATTTCTAATCTAAAAGGACTGAGGCACAGGTCAGATTAAAGCATGTTTGGACATCTATAAAACAGTGTATCGAGCTGGGCAGTGGTGGCACACGCCTTTAATACCAGCATTCATGAGGCAGAGCCAGGCGGATCTCTGTGAGTTCGAGGCCAGCCTGGTCTACTGAGCAAGATCCAGGAAAGGCACAAAGCTACACAGAGAAACCCATCTCGGAAAAAAAAAAAAAAAAAAAACAATGTATCGAGAAATAAAATGATAGAGCTGGAGTGATGGCTCGGTGGCTAAGAGCTCTTCTTACTCCTCTGAAAGACCAGGGTTCCATTCCCAGCACCCACATGGGTGGCTCACAAGCACTTATATCTCCAGCCTCAAGGGATCCTACACCTTCTCCTGGCTTTTACAGGCACTACCACATTCCCACACATTTAACATGGACACATAACTAAAAATAATTTAAAAATAAGCATTTTTAAATGAAAAAAGAAATAAAAGAACTTAGTGAAAATCAAACAAAAGAAAACAAAAGAAAGAAGAGTCTTCATGATAAAGGGGAAAAGTAAACCTTGAAAACCAGGAACAGTTATGGGGACACTCAACAAGACATGAGTACAGTGAAAGAACTCAAAGTCAGAAGGTAAAAAAGAGAATCAAGTGCAGGTCAAAAATAAACCCATCTTAAAACTAATCTACGGGAGAAACAATAATGAGCAGCATAAGCATGGCTGAAAATCAAATCAGGTCTGCAGATAAAAGGCCTTAGGAAACCATGGTGAAGGTGCAGGAAAGAATAATACAGAGAAAGGAGAAAGAAAATAAGAACTCTATGTAGTGCACGGGTGTGAAAACTGAAAACTTCGTAAAATAAACCAGTATGAAAATGCATGCATCAGAAGTGTGCATTGGTGTGAAAACTGAAAACTTCCCTAAAATAAACCAAGATGAAAATGCACACATCGGAAGTGCACACTGTGAACCCAGAAAAATTACAATTGAGAAAAATGGCTCAGGGTTATCACTAGGTTCAAACATGGATGACTTCAGACCCAAACCAGTCCAAAAAACAATAGGAGTTTCAGATAAAATTTGAGAAACTAAGAGATTACTAGAAAAGCTAAAAGCAATATTTAGTATCAAAAGACAATGAGAAACTATACAAAGCTCTGGGGAAAGACAGGCTAGCCAGAGAGTGTGGTGTCTAGTCAAGCCATCCTTTATAGACACTCAGTGATTTTGGGTCAGCCACTCAGTGACCACACTGTGAGCTCTTGCAAAGCTGTTCAAAGATGAGATCTCATCACACCCAGAACACCCATGAAACTGATTTAAATAAACCCAAACCTATATAACTATAGGAAGGGTAATAGGACAGAATATATATGTTACCAAGCTCAATAAGGGACAATAATGCCATAAGTGACAGACAGAGAGAGCAAAGAAGCCTACACAAGTTGAGTTTTGTAGTAGGGAATAACTAATGTCCTCAAAATATTTAAAGCACTGAAACTTCAATGTGTTATAATCAACATTTCTTAACATTCTAAGAACTCATTTCTTACATGAAGAAATAGCTTTCTAAACTTCAGAAATGCTTCAGTTTCTTTTATTCTCCATCCAAATTCACATAAAATTAAATTTTACATTTTAACAAAACTGGTTAGTATGGCATAGTCTTGTTCTAAAAATCTGTTTTGTCTCTAACCTACTTATCCTTAAATTTATCAACCTCTTAAGAAATTTATGTAGTGACACCATTAACAATAGTCATTTCTGGAGGATCTGAATGAAGTTAGTTCCCATGTCAGGTGACGACAGCTCCTTTTGGAGGAATATTTCCATATGGAGGTGTTGCAAGAGTCTTTAACAAGGGATGCAGCCTCCCTCCAAAGCAATGGCTTCAGAGTCTGTGAACTCACTTAGATATGATACCTAGATGAAAGACTATAATTTTCCACTTTAGTGGGATACTAAAGTATGTTCACCAACTCTGGACTTTGCCCTCATGCTTTGCAAGCCAATTGTTGCTTGCAAATAATCCTCTCATTGGCTCTGTCTCTACTTTCCCCCGGAATACCACATTCTGTCCATTTTCACTAGAGCCCTCTGTGGGAAAAACATCTTTTTTTGCAGGCTTGTCTGATCACCATGACAGTAATCATTTTTGTCTTGCATCTGACACTGAGTGCCCCTTGTGTTGCATGCCATTGTTGACCCCTACCATGCTGCTGGAAGCAGGTAGCCCAATTCCAATGCAACCTGTTCTGTATTTTGCCCCTGGAACACAGAAGAAGCCAAAACAGAGAGAGCTGCTTAATGGTATCAGTGCCCCTGCAAAGAGTGTGGCCCTCTAGTGCCCCCACTAGATATCATCAAGGCCCTCTCCTGGGGCAGGTTTTCTGGGCTAAGGTGTTGATTCTTGCCCAGTGTTTTGCCAGACAATTCAGTACCTCCATCATGGGTGTGGCTGGAAGAGTAGTGAAGTTCACTATTAAAAGTACTGGAAACTACTCTAAATTACCCCATTAAAAATGAGATTATAGTGTGTGTGTGTGTGTGTGTGTGTGTGTGTGTGTGTGTGTGTGTGTGTGTAGTTTTTGTTGTTGTTGTTGTTGTTGTTGTTGTGGTGGTGGTGGTGGTGGTGGTAACTGGAATGAAACCAGAACTTTGGAATGCAGCCCAGACATCCACATTTTTGTACAATAATCCTTTCAAAAAGACAGGAAAAGAAACAACAGGACACATAACAGTCAATAAAATTTTAGAATTTGAAAAAGGGCAAAACCAACAATGGTCTTGGCATATCAGAGGTACAAAACGCCTTCCGGAAAAGAAGGCTTAGAGAACGCCTTTAAAAGCAGCAGAATCTGTCGTGCTGTCCCAGTCTGGGAAACTTGAGGAATTGCAGGGGTCTGAGCAGGGATAAGGTGACTACTGGGAAAGGTGCAGAATTTGAATAAGGAAGTAACAGGACTCCTAACTGATGGCCTGGCTCATCACATGACCAGTCCCACCCTCACCCCGGCACTCTCGAAAGACATAGAATGAGAAAGGTAACAGGCGCAGTTGAGGAGAAAATGGACAGTTTGTGTATTCTGTCTGTCCTCAACACCCAGGTGCCCTTCTAAGGCATGGCATCTAGATGTTGGATGTAAGTGGTAAGTTAGAGGATACACTCTGTGCAAATGTCCAGAAAGGAAGTCTAGTGAGAGCTGGACTCGGGGGAGACCAGACTCTTGTCTCATACCTTATGGGGACATCTATCCAACCAGAAGCCTGGACATATCCAAACTGCTTCCAGTAAGCTATGGAGGTTCTAAGAGAAAGGCACCAAAGATCAGCAGACATGAGGAAAGTTTCTAAAGAGAAAGACAGGAACCCAGATACTCACTAGTGTATATACACCCCTTTAAATGCAGAGACACTTAGGAAGTGCTGGACAGATGGGTAGATGGATACATCTTCAGACATTAGATAACCTCAGGAGAATTCAGCAATGTCCTGTGTGTACGTGAATACTCTGCACTCTTGCAGAGGAGTCGGGAGCCCTTTGTGTTACTGGTGTGTGTGTGTGTGTGTGTGTGTGTGTGTGTGTGTGTGTGTGTGTGTGTTGGGGGCAGATGTTAAGGTGCAGCTCCATCATTTTCTAATCTATATGGTGCTGGGCAGGTTATCAAAACTCTGTGCCTCAGTTTCCTCACTTGTAAAATGGGAGTTCTTAATGATGCTGTTTTATAGAACGAGAAAGAACCCTTAGAAATTCCATGTATACCAACAATTGTTTCAAAGCCCATAGAACATTTTAAAGGAAAAGCTGAAGAAACTCTAGGAGAAATCAAAAGACAGAGATATGGGAAATAGAAACAGTGGGAAAGGTAATAGAGCAGAGAGAGGCAGGTAGATGGACAAGCGACGACAGTGCTGGCTGAAGCCCGTTCCGAGAAGTGAGGGTCTGTGTGGTGACAGGGAAGAGGCCCTGTGGAGGGCATGTCACTGAGAAAGTGAGGGTCCCAAGCCCTCCCAGAGGGCAGAAGAGGGTCACGTCTAGAGGACTGAGAACTGAGTGCCAGGGGATAATCACGTTCTAAGCAATGTGGACTCATTCTGGGAGAGCTACCCTAGTTCCGGGAGAGAAAACTGTTTGATTTAGATATATTTGTCACTTCAAAAGATTGCTCTTGTGTGTGCAGCCAAGTAGGGGCTCAACTCTTCTTAGTGGTCTGAACTTTCCCGTCTGCCTTTGTCTGCGAGCACCTATCTTTCTTTTCAAACTAAGGGAAAAGAGTGTTCAATTTACCACCTCCTTCCCTCCCTCCTCCCCGAGTTCCCGGTCCCATTTGTCTCCCTTTCCCATCCTGCTTCTTCACTCTCCCCCTCCTTTACCTTTGAGCCGTCGCACTGCTATATCTATTTCTGTCTCTCCTTTTCCTTTTCCTTTCTATCAACAGAAGTCCTATGTTTGTCTAATAATTGGCGCACATGCATGTGCCAGAGGATAACTTGAAGGGGTCTGTTCTCTCCTTCTACCATCTGGGTCCTGGGGATTGAACTCAGGGAGCTAGCCTTGGTGGCAACTGCTGAGCTAGCTTGACAACTCTGTCTACATTTTTTTAAATGACAAATTAAAGCAGTTCAACCATTGTGGGTTCTATCAAAAATTGATCATCACACTAATAGTTCAAGGAATAGTTTGCTTTAAGACATCAGTCATTAAAGACAGGGGTTTTTCTATAGGGCCTACCAGGCAACATTTCAAAACCATGTCTTGGTCATGAAATTTAGTATTAATTTTATACTCTTAGTAAGGCATGATATAAAGATTCACACTAAGAAACAGATTCCTTATTCTTTCCATTATTGAGACATAGACCTAACATCATCATCTAGTTATATCTCTGAGTAATTTGTATATGCAAATTCCACAATAGAAATGTAAAAATAAGCTATTGTAGTCTCTAGAATTCTAGATATCCAGCTCAAGTAGGATAAAATTTACTGTAACAATGGCATAATTTCCCTAGACCGATCTTATATCCTTACAAAAGGTGTTGGAACCTTTAAAAATCATTATATGATATAAAATGTGCTACTCTATTACATAAGGAAATGACTTCCTTGAAGGTGTCCTTCCTTCAGGACATATACAAGCCTCTCTGTGTCTTTTGGAGTCCTAGTAAAAATACACTGTAGTATAAATATGACAGTATGGTATAACTTTGTGACTAACTGTTGCAAAACTTCCTCCCAGGGAAACTAAGGGATGTCTATACCTTTTCCTCTAGTCCCAACAACGACCTGGGGAACAAGTCCATCCAAGTTCATGCTGAAGAGTCAGTGAGTTTACTGGTCACCTTGTAAGATCCTTATAAGGGTTACTTACCGCTATGTGGGTACCTTCCCCCAAGAGGCTTTACACAAGGGGATGAGGGTTCTCCAAAGCTGTACATAGCTGGGGCTCCCCTCCCTTCGTCTTTTCTGGCCTATGTACTCTACCCTCTCCCAGAGGCCTCGACAATTAAGGCAGAGTTGCAGCAACAGGAGTAAGGGAGCAGCAGGATAGTCAGATGAGGGTTTGTGGCCCTCTCCATCCTTCAGTGAGGGGATGTAAATAGTCAACAAGCCCAGCTTGGAAATCCTTTTGCATGTTGGGCCAGGCTGAACTCTCCAGACAGCAGTCGTTTGGTTCTGAGGATGCTCATGCACAACAACTAAATCTTTATAAAAATAGGCACAAAAGTATTTGCTTTCTAATTAAAAGGCTTGCAAACATGAGGACCTAAGTTCAACATCCAAAACCCACATAAAAAAGCTGGGCACAGAAACACACTTAGAATCCCAGCTCTGGGGAGGCAGTGACAAGTGATTGCTGGAGCTCACTGGCCACCCAGAAGGGCCAAACCAGCAAGTTCCAGGCCAGTGAGAGACTTTGAGGGCTATGCATGAGGCTGATCTTTTTCACATGCATAAAGTGTATGCTAACCTCCACCTACATGAACTTGTACCACCCCAGCCACCCCTACATGCAAAATAGCAAAAGGAAGACAGTATAGCAAGAGTAGAAACACAGCCTATCTGGATGGCCATCAGGCTCCAGGATTCAATGTTTCCTACAACAAAAAGAACCATAAATAAAATCTGTTGAACCACAGTTCAATTTAGCTATGCAAGTTCTACTTAAAAATATAATACTGGTGTTGTAACTGTTACTGGAGATGGTATAGGGCTTGGCAGCATATACAACTTCTACATTCTTTTGCTCTCAGTCAGTTATCAATACCAAGGACAAGTACCTCCTGAAAGCCCTGCCACTCAAGATGCACTGAGAGCCAGAGGCTGGAAGCAAGACAGTGATTACAAAGCAGAGCATTGAAAAGTTTCTCTCTCATACTTAACACTTAACCATCCCCCCCCTTTCTGTTCCCTAGTGCTGATTATTGAAGTCAGGGCATCTTGCATGGCATCTAAGCAGCAAATATCTACAACCGAGCCCCACCCTAGCTCCTCACCAAACACTTCAAAATATTTGCAGGCCAGGGGTAATGATCACCAAAAATTACCCTGCACTATTAAAGCTTGCTGAAAAATAGCTATTATTTCTCTATGTCAGATCTCAGTAGAAATTCAGGAAGGATTTTCTGTTTCAATGATGCTCAACTCAAGTGGAATGATAAACAAAATTAGTTAAGAATTCACCTTTCTAGGTGGAGTTCAATTTTGGGATGGGAACCATGTCTTAACTTTATATTCCCGTTAACTTTATTTAAGTCTGTCTCTCTGAAGCAATTCAGTTCTAGATGAAGTGTGGATTGGCCTAATCAAACATATCACTGTTTTGGAAGAATATTAACTAGGGTAACCATCCAAGTTTGTCAGCCAGTGTTGAATTGAGAAAAATAAGACTAGTCAAAGTTTAGAAACTCCTCCTTCACCTGCAGTGCTTCCCAATTCCTCGTCATTTTAAATATTGGAATAATGTGGGATCCAGGAACAAACAAAAAATGAAAGCAGGGTTAGCAAAGTGTTTGTACAAGCATGAGAACCTGAGCTCCATTCATAGAACATGTAAACAAAAGCCAGGACAGTGTCACATGACTGTAATGATAGTGCTGGAGTGGAGGACATGAGACAGATGGATCCACAGTGTTCACTGGCCAGTCAAGCAGGACTAATAGGGGAGCCTCAGGCCAGTGAGAATCCCTGTAATAAAGAAGGAACAGCATCTGAAATTGACTTCTGACCTACACATGCATGCATGTACACATCACACACACACACACACACACACACACACACACACACACACACACACGCGTCAGAAGAAGGCTACTTCACTTTTCTCAGCATCAAACTGATTTGTCCATTCTGGGATCCATGCCCATACAGTGTTTGAATGGCTAGGTAGTCTTTTGGCTGCCCAAGCTGAGTCCTCACCACTCACTGGGTCTGTCCACTCTCTTGTAAAATAAAGATGTTGCTCTCACAAGTGCCCCATCACTCTCTGCACATCAATTTTTCATTCTTTTGAATATTCTCACTTATAAATATGTCTAGAATTTTTAAAATATTTCATTTTTAAAATCTTTCCCTTGACCCTAGAAGACCTATAGCTATCACCTCACTTCTCTGTTCTATGTTCAGTCCTCAAAAGGACTGCTCACAGCCTATTCTCTCTCCACCCACACTATCTAGGCTTTGTTCTCACAATCTACTAGAACTGGACCAGTTGGCTAAAGATCTGCTTGCCAAATTCAATAGGTCTCGGTTTCCACCTAATGCCCCCTCTTGGCAAGGCCTGAAACAAAAGGCAACTCACTTCCCCTTCCTTGAGGAAACACTTGTGAGAGCCCCATGCAATCATATTCTAATTCTCCTACTAACCTCACTGGCTGCTCCTTCTTAGACTCTTCTGTTGCTGTGCCTACCTCTTTCCCATCTCTAACTGTTGTCATGGCCTTGGGTTCAGTCTTGGGACTTCCTGTCTATGGACTCTTATTTCAGTGTCTTTCACAACCACTCATTTAGTTGCTCAGTGGGAAAAATCTAGTCACATCTAAGTTCTATTCCCTAAGCACTGACAAATCCTGCTGTCAAACGGACCCCCAGTATGACTACTTGTCATTGCCCCACCACTTGGTCCCAGGCATGGTGGTTGTGTTGGCTAGTTTCTATGTTAACTTAATTCAGGATAGAATCATTTGGGAAGAAACAATCATTGAGAAAATGTCCTTACCAGATTGGCCTGTTGTAGCTGGAGAGTTTTCTCTCCAGGTGCCGCCAAGCCCTGGCAGTCTGACAGCCCACTTATAAAATAAACACACAGACGCTTATATTATTTAAACTGTTTGGCCTAATGGTTCAGGCTTCTAGCTATTTAGTTCTTACATCTTAAATTAATCCATTTCTATAAATCTATGCCTTGCCACGTGGCTTGTGGCTTACCGGCATCTTCACATGCTGTTTGTCATGGCGGCAGCTGGCAATGTCTTCCTCTGCCTCTCCTCTTCTCTCAATTCTCCTCTCTGTTAGTCCCGCCTATACTTCCTGTCTGGCCACTGGTCAATCAGTGTTTTATTTATTGACCAATCAGAGCAACACATTTGACATACAGACCATCCCACAGCAGCCTGTGGAGCATTTTATTTGTTATCGATTGATGTGGGTGGTGCTGCCCCTGAATAGGAAGTCCTGGGTTCTATAAGAGAACAGGCTGAATAAGCCAATAAGAAGTAAGCCAGTAAGCAGCACATTCCCCCATGGCCTCTGCATCAGTTCCTGCCTCCAGATTCCTGCCCTGTTTGACTTTTTGCCTTGACTTCCCTTAGTGATGGACTGTAGTGTGGAACTATAAGCTGAAATAAACCCTTTCTTCCCCAGGTTGTTTTTGGTCACAGTATTTTATCACAGCAGTAAAAACCCTAAGACAGTGGTCTCTTGCCAGACTACTGATACCATTTTCAAATGCATTTCTCTCCTGCCTCCACTACAGTAGCCACAGAAATATTTGAAAAGCTTAGAAGGCAGATCTTTGTAGTCGGAAGGTTTCTCTGGTCCCTCCTGGCCCATGGTCCCACAGCCACTTATAAAATGATTACTCGGAGGCTTATATTAATTACCAATTGCATGGCATATGGAAGTCTTCTTGCTAGCTAGCTCTTATATCTTAGCCTATTTCTATTAATCTATGTTTTGCCACATGTTGGCTAGCTTACTGGTCTGCTGGCATGTTGTTCCTTGGGCAGCAGGCTGGTGTCTCTTCCCTTCTGCCTTTCATCTTCCTGTCTATCTGCTTATATTTCCTGTCTGCCTCTAAGCTGCCTTACCATAAGACAATACAGCTTTATTTATCAACCAGTCAGAGCAACACATCTTCACAGCATACAGAAATACATCTCACAGCAGATCTTGCTCAAATGCTCCCATGGCTTCTCATCACACCCAAATGTAATCCAAACTTCCCATAGTCTGTAGTATCATTGGATAGGATTTCCCCTCTCTGACTTCATTCCTGCCAACTCTCCCCCAGCTCATTCTACTCCAGGTGCAGACCAATCTATCCCGGTCTCAGGAAGGCTCTTGTGACTGCCTGGAATACAATTCCCTCACCTTGAGCTGTGGAATGGGTTCTTCCTTCACTTCCTTGAGGTACTAAGTCAAGTATCAGTTCATTAGAGTTCTCTGTTGACAACCTATCTAAAAATAACTCTATTTAAAACACCCTCCACTCACGATCAGAATAGCCAGCTTTATAGATCTTGAAAACAATGGCCACTGCCTCATCTTAACTCACATTGAATTTTCAAAGAAAGAAATTCTTATTGCCATATTCTGAGTCTTTGGAACAATGATTAATGCAAAGTATTTGTTCTATAAACATGAATTAATAATGAGAAAACATTGACTCCTGTTCATATTTTAATCCAACAAGACAATAAAAAGAGTGAGTTAACCATATTACTATTCAGGAAGAAATGTTAAATGAGTTACCTCTAAAATGAAACAGTTACATTCTATAGTCTGGTCATTGCCTTCACCCTTGTTCTCTTAATTCCCATTCTTTTTTACTATTCTTTAATCTAGGTAGGAAAAACCTCAGCTACTCCCCTATCCCTTAACAATACACACAAGTAAAAGGAAGACAGAATGTGTTGCCTTTCACAAGGCCTGTGTCTCACACCCAAATACTTGGCCTGTCCTCATGACCAATGCCTATAGCCTCACTACTCGGATCTCTGATTTTGACAACTTAATGACTAGGAACAGAGTTCATATCCCGGAGCCTGTAGGAACAATATGTGCCAGAGGAAAACTATTTGTTATAAATTGTATGTCTGAGGATGTAGTTGAGTGGTGGTGACCTTGCCTAACATACATGAAGCCCTGGGATCCATCCCAGCACTGGAAATAAAAAACAAAAGAAATAAAAAATCAAAAGAAAAAGCTAAACAAAACATTTTTTTTTCAAAAAGCACAAAAGTGAACAAAATACAAAGAATAAAAGGGCAACACATTGTACAGGATGTACAATAAATTATACACATCTAGAAATTACAAGTTATATGAAATTACAGTTTGAAAGATTTTAGGGAGACTCACAAATCCTTGGTGACTAACCACATCTAGGACCTCAATAATGAAGAAACATTTTCTCCTAATAATTTTTAGCCAGCTCGTGCTGGCAACCTCCACAGTAACGCAGCAATCCTATTTAAACTGGCTCTTCTGCCCCTATAATTCTCTAGTCTCAATAAACACACTTGCCCTGCTCACAAAGACACACTCCAGTTGTAAGAAGCCTCATGGGTGGTTAATACAAGAACATCCATGCCACCCCTTCCATCTCTAGTTACAGCAGGGCCCCGTCCCTCTGTTCTCACCAGAAACTCAATCTGTGATGAGGCCTTGCCCACATGTCTATACTTTCTATGACCCAGGCCACTGAATGAATGAAAATCTCTGCCCCCGACTCTCCTTCCTGTCTTCTGTAGAATAAACAGTCTTCTTCAGTGTCTCAACTGGTCTTAACTGAAAACTTCCCATTTGTGTATCGTGCAGAACAGCCAGTTTGTCTCTGGTACTGTGTGTGTTGCCAAGAGGCTTTGTTTCAAATCATTCAAATCATGGCCTTGCTAGAGGATGGCCCCCATGTTGGTTTTCACAATCACAGACAATAAACACTTATTCTTTCTTAAAACTGTGACCACTTGTTTATCTGCTGAATAACATTTCTCTTTAAAGGCTTTGTAGTGTAAAGGGAAGATATAAAATAGAAGATTAAAGAGAGATAAGATAGAATTGCCAAAAACACATTTCCATGGTTCAGGAAATCCTAGCATGCCTTGCTGGCTGTTTGTTTCTGACATGAATGAAGTCCGTGAAAGGACAATTAGAATTGTCTTTCTGTTCCAATGGCTCATACAGGAAAGAAACAGGAAATCCTGATGGAAGCTCGGGCTTTACAGGATATTTGTGAGTATTTATCCTGTGTGTTTGAAGTTTCTCTTCTACATCTGTACACTCTGTGCCTGCATTTGGACCAAGATGTTTGTTCTTTGCTTTTCTCACATAGTTACAGCTCCCAGCAAGATGTTTTCTATTTGGGGCTGGCTCAAAAGCCAAGCCTGGAGAAGGAAACTGAGGCTCAGAGGGCACAAGTCTCTCACTTCCTCTGAATGTCAGTTCCTCCATTATAAAATGTAAGGACTGACTGGGGAAGTGCTTCTGGAACATTGCCACCAAAGAATCTCCCAGCAGTGCAAATGACTCTCCCTGGACCTGAGGCCAGAGCCCTAAGCAGACTGCAAACTGGAAGCTTCTTTGGAATGTCAAATTTCATGTTAAAAACTTGTGAAGACTTTGCATTTTACAAAGCAGGAACATCTATGTTTGCTTTAAAATGGATATTACCACAATAATAAAGCCATATGATTACTGTTAAAAATAATCATGTGAATCAAACACTCCAGGAAGAACATAAGGAACCTCCCACAACCCTATTTGTTAACCCAAGCGGGGAGGGGTTACTCTACCCCAGTGAGAGAAGCATGGGCTCTGGTGGAAATGCTATAATCACAGTGTCTAAATGTTTGTCTTTGGAGAAAAGGAAGACAAAATAGTAGAAAGTGTGCCACACTTTGATTGGTAACTGAGAAAGTAGGTGGAAGTATTACATGAGAAAATGTGAGGCAGATATGTAAGGAAAGAGTCCGCCATGGCACAAGTGTACACCTCTCATGCAGAACCCGAGACCAGACAGCAGAAAATCAAAGACTGTTCAATATGGAAGGAACCTTCACAATGGGATAGCCCCAAATGCACAACATATCCTCACAATCCTCCCAACAGGTACTTGAACATGCTCGACACAGGGAAACATACTTCCTCATAGATTTATAGCTCTCCAATCTAGAGTCACCCTGAAACAATTCCAACTGTATTTGGGTTCCATTTCTGCTCCTGGAAACTCTACAGCAGTGTGTTTAGAGCGGAGATCATGAGAAGCTCAGGTTTTAGTTTTGTTATGTTATCTACTCGGTGTTGAACGACAGCTAGAGTGATACAACTGGACATGCCTTGCCTTCTATACCTAGAAGATGGCGAAATGAATAGGGATGCATGTCTCAGCAGAGCACTGTGAAGATGGCATGCAGATGAACATGAAGACAGAACATGTGGAGAGCAGTGCTTGGCCCAAAAGAGAGCTGTGGCCTCCAGGAAAAATGGAAGATATTCAATTCTCTTCAGTTTTGTCTTTTCTTGGTGAGATAATCTATTACTTTAAATGTTCCCTGTGACATAATTCCAGACCTTGCTATATTCTATGTTGAAGTTTGTCAGTGTCCTGCATATATATATGGCCTGAATTTTTACTGCTTATGTGACAAAAGATGTAGATAGACTAGGGTCATAGCTATTTAAATGTCCTGGTCTACTGTCTTGTGGTACTGGTCACTGTGTTCCTCTGGTCTGATTCTTTCTGTCATCTTTACCCTCACTTATCCTCAAAATTTTGCAGCTAATATTCTAAACCAAAGCAGCATTTTATGTTTAATCCCAGTAAATAATCTACTTAATTTCAGCCCTTTGAAACATCAGAAAATTGAGGGGTTTTATCCTATATATTAACTCCCTCTCTGAATTCTTAACTTCAGGAAACTTGATTCTAAATCACCACTAGTGACTAAAAGACACTTAACTGTCTCAGTTCAGGTTGACATAAATCATTTAAAGATGGTTCTGTAAGCTGTCACTTAACCGAGAAGTTATGTGGGCCTTGTCATACAGCTCATGAAAAGCAGACAGGCTACCTCTACTCCCTTTCCCTAAGTACCCCGGGATACCTGGGTCAAAGAGGGAAAGAATTTGGTTTGGTTGGGTTAGTTTTGGGCATGCTTATGCTGACATGTACAGTTACTCATATGCTTATCATTTCTCAAGATTTATCACAGTAAAAACCTGGAATTTGTGAACTGGCTTCTGGAGAATATTGTTCTAGCCAATAAAATTTTCTGCTAAGAAAATATTTCAAAGCTTTTAATGTTATCATATTGACAAATATCTTCCTAAAATTTATGTTGCATATTCCCCCTACATCTTTCCATCACCCTCTAATTCGAAGTTCCATTTCTTAAAATAATATTGTATACTCCAATTTCAGTGCTATTTTCCCAAGCAGCCTCTCTTACAGCATTAGGATTATGGAAAATATTCTCCACTGCTCAGTAGGCCAACCAGATTCCAGAAGAAACACACATTTCTAAGTTGGTATGTCTCCAAATGACTTTTAGATGCTTTTGTATAATAATCAGAAATTGGCTACACCATTCTTCTATTATGCAATTTTCTTTTAAAAATCTGATTTAAAAAATAATTCCTTTGTACTGAATCTTACAGTTGGAAAATACCATGTTACCCAGATTTTGGTGCCTTTGAAAACAACCCGCTAATGCTCTATCTTCTCTATTCAGGTTTTCAGACTTATTTTTACAATGTGTATATGTATGCATGCGTGTGTGTGTGTGTGTGTGTGTGTGTGTGTGTGTGTGTGTGCGCGCGTGCGCATCTGTGTCTGTGTGTATGTGATTTGAATTTATTTTCTATTTTATTTTTATCTTTATTTATTTATTTATTTATTTTTGTGAACCAATGGGTTTTATTGGGGTTGTTAACAGGAATATGGGCAAGGGATCACTTACAGAAACAGAAGTGACTCAAAGACAGCTGCATTACTAAAGCCCAACCCAGCATGGCTGACAGCTCACAATACCTGGAACCCTGGAGGGTGCTGCACAGTCTGTGGGTACCTCCACAGACTAGAGAGTAGAGCATCTTTCAGGAAACTCAGTTGGTTTGGAATGACCCACAACAGTCCTTCCTAATTATATATGCTTGGGAGGGAGGACACTAGTGAATCTGGTCAGCTTTAGGGACTTCCTGAAGCTATTTTAAGTGGCTTACTTACTGTCTAATGAGCTTTTATCACTTAAAATGCAATATAATATAAATGCTCTGTATTTTTCTATAATTTCTTGGCATTAATAGTTTTAATGTTTTAAGTATATAGGTAATGCACATGCTGATTTGCTAATTTCAAGTAAAATGGGCTACAGGCTACCTCTACTCCCTTCCCCTAAGTACCCCTGGGATACCTGGGTCAAAGAGGGAAAGAACTTGGTTTAGTTGGGTTAGTTTTGGGCATGCTTATGCTGACATGTACAGTTACTCATATGCTTATCATTTCTCAATCGCTCTAGCATAATATGAAAGTCTACATTCATTACACCCCTAACCTACAAGTCTGTATTCATGCCATAGAAATGTGTAGTCATTCAAAAATTTTTTGCTGAATTTATATATCTAACTGCATGATATTAATAAATATTCTTTAATTGTACACAAATGAGATAATCTACAAGGTGTTCTAAAATGTAATTTATTCTTATCAATATAGCTTATAAGTCTGCATGTTTTGACATAGTATTGCATCAGATAGATTTAGTGTGATTTATTTTATTTGCAGCTTTCTATTACTCCAAATAATCCACACACACACATACACATCTTTCATGCACATGTGTAGGTACGTCATAGGGAGGGAGGTCCGCCTCCTCCTCTCTTCCATTTGGTCCAGTCCACTTGTTGTCACTGCTCCTACTACTCTAACACACAGTTTAGCTTGGGACACTGAGCAGGTCATTTCACAACTAGGATTAATAATATAGAATTACAAGAGAGAGTTTTTCAATAAAGAACAGATTTAAGGTCCAAAATGATAAGCTAGATTCTAGAGAAATAACAACAACAAAAAAATGATGTGGGCTAAAAAGACACAATGTCTGATTTAAAAAAAAAAAGCCTTAAGCACAGGTTAGATCTCACAGGGTGGGCATGAGATGCCTGTTCAGAACAAAGTAGGACTGTCAGATTCTAAACAAGAAAAAGTAATTCACTCTCTTTTTAACTATATGTGATTATACCATCCCTATGGAAGTAACTCAGGCAATTATTTTCACTAATATATTAAGATTAAAACAACAACCCTCAGGACACATACTAGATCAGACCTGCTTTTTACTGAATTCAAGTAAACCACTAATTGCTATCAATTAGGAGAGGAAATAAAATCCAACGATCATAAGGGATTAATTAGTTTTGATGTAGTACCTGCTTAATAGAGCTTAAAGTATAATTTTAAAATATTCTTATTTTAAGATTCCAAAGATTTACATATCTTTAGAAATAAATGTATTAACCTGTGTTACAAATCCAATTAATGCTTTTCCAGATGTTAAGGACAAGCAAATTAGGTAAATAAAAAAATTAATAGTAGTTAAATATTCTGGGAGACTTTTAAAAAGGGAAGAAGAACTTTTGGTTTTTAAGATCTAAAATCTTTCCACCATTGGTTCTATTTCCCTGCTCCCCCAGCTTGGGACCTTCTCCCTACACTCTGCCTACCTGGGCTTACTGTCAGTTTTTATCGCCCAGCTTCCTCTCTTCTTGTACCTAGCTGTTCTTTCTCTCTGACTAGAATGCTGTGCCTCACAGACCTCTTGGAAGTTCCCTCCTGGTGTTTTGGAAGACGCTCAGCAGGGATTCAGGCTTCCCTGATCACCCATCTGTCCATGCTGAGAACCAGGCTCCTGCCTTGTGATGGGCAAAGCCTATGGGCATGCTCTTTTTCTCCCCTTGACTCACATTTCTGAATCACTTCAGCTTTTATTCATGTGCTGACTGTCTACCAAGATCTAGAGTGCATCAGCAAAGGGACCCGCCTCCTTGTTAATGCCCAGTGCTGTTCTGAGAGGCTGGCTCATGGCAGGTACCCAGTACTACCTTGTAAATGAATGAGAAAGTTATCCTAGGGCTAGAGGGAGTCAAGAATCATAATGAAGTTTTCAATTAAATATTTAGAATAACAAACTATCAGAATAGGCCTTAGTAGAACATTAAAATTGTTGTATTTGGGTTTCATTATATTATTTTAAATGTTTCAAATATATTTGTGGTTATATTTTTATTTTACAGAGATTTCTGTGATAAGGAGAGATGATTAAAAGAGGAGCATATTCCTATTAAAAATTAACTGGTATCATGAAAGCGAAAGGCTGACCTGCTGTTCATATCTCTGCTTGACATCTTCTAGCTGCCATAGAAACTCCTTGGACTGCTTCTCACGAAGACACTTGGATCTAGTTAGGTCTGCTTCTACCTTTTCCATCTGTGAAGTTAAAACAAATTTTAAAAAACTTGTATTTTGTACCTTAAATTTTGCCCATCCTTTAAAATTCCAGAACTTAAACACCTCAACAATCAGTGATGAAAGTAAGATTGATAAAATAATAAAACATATGACAATTTATTTTAGTATATTTTAATAATTTCAAGAAGGGAATGAAAACTGGTATATATCTGACTATGTTCTAATGTTATAACAATAAAATATACTACATTTATGAAATAAAGAAAAAAAATCTATGTAATCACCATAAGAGTTTAAGGAAAAGCATTAAAAAAAATTCAGTGTTTTTCCATATTTAGCCCAGGTTGGCCTCTAACTCAAGGTCCTCCAGCTTCAGCTCCCATTACTGAGATTATATTATTTCAAGAGCATGTGCTCCTGAAAGTCAACATTTTTTTCATTATTAGAAACTCTATAGACAAATTAGATATAGAGAAAATGTACTGCAACACAATAATGAGATTACTAAGCCCCCAAACTAGTATCATAGTCAACTGTGAAAAGCTGAAGTTAAGAGAATTCATTAGATGAGGAGATCTACTTTAACCCATTTTTCCATAATTCTGGAAGTCCTAGTTAGAGCAAGGGCTTGCTGAGATAAATGAAATCATCACTGATCTTGCAAAGAGAAAACCCTAAAGATATCATTAAAAACTGTCAGAATAACAAATTAATTCAATAAAGTTTCCAAATAAAAAATAGCAGTCTAATACCAGGAGTGTTGTTATATATTACCAAGAAAAGAATTTAAGAAAAGAATCCCAATTATAATACTAGCAAAATCTAATGATTAGGTATAACTTTAAACAAACAGCTAAAGAATTCATGTATCAGAACTATAAAATGCTGATAGAAGAAACCAATGAAGATAATTCAATATAAAAATGTCTTATGCTCTTTGGTTAGAATAATTAATGCTTTTTAAATGTCCACACAAACCAAAGTAATCCACAAATTCAGTGAAGTCCCTATCAAATTCCAGTATTATTTTCACAGAACTGGTATTACAAGCCTAAAATTTGCAAAGGACCATAAAAGATTACTGGCAACCTAAGCAATCTTGAGCAAAAAGAACAAAGCTGACATCAAGATATACATTGAAGCTACAGTAATCAAAATAGTATGACATTGGCATAAAACCAGACACATTGGCCACTGGAATGTGAGTCTAAAAATGAACATGAATCCCTAATCAGTTGATTTTTCCACATGTATGCCAGATCTCACAAATGGGAACTTCTTCAAAAATGGTATTTGGAAAATTGGCTGTCTACCTGAAGAGGGTGGAACTGAATTCTTTTACACAATATACACAAAACTCAAAATGGATGAGGGATTTAAACATTATGCCTGACACTGTAAAACTACAGGAGTAAATATATGGGCAAAGCTTCTTGGTATTAGTCTTAGCAAACATTTTTGGTACAGCAACAAAATGTGCAGTCAACAAAGCAACAACAGACTTGAAAGCAAAAGTTTCTTTACAGCTACTGTGACAATTCAGTGAAGAGACAACTAGATAGTGGATGAAGTATATTTCATAAAGGGTCAACATCAAAACACAGTAGGGGAGCCCAGCCAATTAAAACCAGACAAAGGGCTTGCACAGCCAAATGGCCAACAGATTGATTAAAAGAATGTTCAATATCATCAACTATTAGGTAAATACAAATTAAAATCATAATTGCATCTTATATCCATCAGAACGATTATTACTCAAAAGATAAAGACAGTGCTCAAAAGAAAGCAAAATAAAAGGAATTTCTGAGACTGTTGGTGGAAATGTAAATTAGCACAGCAATTGTAGAAAACACTACAGAGCTTTCTAAACAACTAAAAGCAGAGCTATCATTTGATCTGGCAATCCAATAACTGTGTATATATCCATAGTAATGGAAATTGATATGTTGAAGAGATATTTGCACTCCCGTGTTCATTGTAGTGTCATTCACAGTAGCCAAAATATGCGATCTCTCCAAATATTCACAGACATACATAGAGTTATGTACATGCAAAAAGAATGGCACCTGCCATTTGCAACAATATGGGAAGGGGTGCCATATTAAATGAACTCAGCTAGTGCAGGAAGATAAAGCTGCAGGGTCTCACTTATGTGTAGAATCTGACAAAGTCAAACTCATGGAACAGAGAGGACAGTGGCAAATTCCAGACACCACAGAAAGGGGAAAGAAAAAGGACATGATGTCCAGAACAAAGTTCCAATGACACAAGAGGAGTGAGTTCTAGTGATCTGCTCACCGGGAGGGACTGCAGTCAGTAATGCAGACCTCATGATCATCAAACATCTTACCTTGGAGAAGGGAGGTGATAAAGATTCTAACTCTCCTGTTTGAGCCATCCATGTGATGGAAAGATGTGATATGGTGCACCATCAACCTATCTGATGGTGACTTGTGGATTTAAGAAATAATGAAATCATAGTATTTAGAGACTGTATTCATTTCTTATGAATGAATGAAGAGTAAGTAAACAAAAGGAAAGGAAAGAGAGAGGACAAACGGGATGGCAGACCTGATCCACTTAGTAGTTTTTGAGACAAAACTTCACATAGCACATATTCTTGCTTTACTTCAGTACAAACAGAATATTAAAAGTAATAAATTTTAAAATTGAAAATACATAAAGTTATAAAATAGCATTTAATAATTAGCACTTTATGTACCTAAGCATTATTGTCTGTAATCAGAATAGAAAACAATTAAAACACAAAAATACTTTTAAAATATAAATGTTAAGAAAAAACAAAGCAAATAACAATGGCTAATAAGTAAAAAGAAATATTTTTCATTTAGAATAACACTGACCGAGAATGCCAAACCCCACTCCATCCTTCCTCCACAATTTTAGTAGTATAGGAAGCAATTCTTATAAAGCTTATCTAAAACTAGGGTTCTCAGTTGTCGTAACTACAAAGGATTCTGCTTCACCACACATCATCATTCCAAATTCCATTCCACTTCAAACAAAAACAAAAGGATGCAAGAGCTCCTTTATTGTGTAACTCTGGCTTCAAGGAAACCCAGGAATATAGTCTGGTAGCCCAATCAGGAGCAGGAGCAGGACTGGACGCATTTCTGTGCTCAGTGTGCACAGAAGCAAGAATCAGAAGCAGTGAGCAGCACTGGGATCTTCCTGGTAGGAGCATTGGGCTTACTCCTTGCTACACTTAGAGAAAATCCAGGTACTCAGGGCTTCAAGAGTGCACCATGGGCCTTAATTGTTTCCCAATGTAAGAAAGTTCAAGAGTAAGTGACTAAAGGAGGCCAAAGCTGTCAGGGTCACAGCTGTTGTGTTTCAACTTTGCCCTTGCAGTTGCAAAATGATCTCTTTAGTTCTGAACATCTGGGAAGGGGAGGGCAGAGAGCAAAGGAAAGGGGACAAGGGAAGAAGGTATGAGTTAGCTCAGAGGCCCCTGTTAAGCCAAGGCTTGATGCTCTCTAGCTTCACTGTCAACGTCACTGGACTTGGAATCATCTAAAAGATACACTTCTGGGCATGTGTGTAAAGGAATTATAAGGGAATTAGCTAAGAAGACCCACCCTCAATGTGGGTGAAATCATCTCACAGGCTGGGGTCCAGATTAAATAAACAGTTAAAAGGGGAGAATGCAAGTTGAGCCCAAGCATTAATCTGTCTTTGCTTTCTGAGGACAGAATATGACCAATTGATTTATCCTCCTGCTGCCATGCCTTCAATCATGATGGACTGCACACTCAAACTATAAGCCAAAATAAATCCTTTCTTCTTTGAGTTTCTGCAAGCTTAAGCTCCTGTCAATGGCAACTTAACTGCCCAATTCGCATCTCCTTCCTTGGAACTACATTAAATGTTCACCACTTTCTATAAGAGAAGAGTCTTTAGATGATGTCCTAAATAAGATCAGGGTTCAGGGAGAAGGAAGAACGTGCAGTAGATGAATATGGAGCATTTTCCATCAATTATAGTCACAAAAAGTAACTGGTCTTTCTCCAGTAAAGTGCTGTGTGTGATTACATCACAACTAATATGACATACACAATCTAAGTTGTACAACTTCAAAATTATATACTATGTAATTGAAATATATTTTATTATACTTAATAAATATTTAAAGAAGTGCCAAAAATTATCTTTTAATTATTTTCAGATACATATACATAGATATATAAAAATATAGAAAAACACAGACAGGTCAACAGATACATACAAATGCCAGTAAGTAGAGTGTGGGAGATGGCTCAGTGGTTGAAGTACTTGCTCCTCAAGTATAAAGACCAAAGCTAGCCGGGCGGTGGTGGCGCACGCCTTTAATCCCAGCACTCGGGAGGCAGAGCCAGGTGGATCTCTGTGAGTTCGAGGCCAGCCTGGGCTACCAAGGGAGTTCCAGGAAAGGCGCAAAGCTACACAGAGAAACCCTGTCTTGAAAAAACAAAACAAAACAAAAAAAAAAAAAAAAGACCAAAGCTTATATCCTGAGAACTCAAATAAATGGTGGGGGGATGTAGTAGCCCATCTGTGATTATAGCCTTAAAATACAGAGACAAGAGATCCCCCAAGGAAGCTGGTTAGCAAGACTAGACATATTGGCAAGCTCCAGTTCGATTCACAGAGCCTGCCTGAATGAATAAGGTGGTAGAGCCATTGAGGATGACTTCTGACATCTACCTCAAACCTATGTGTGCGTATGCACACACGAGTGTGCATGCACACACACACTCGTTCATATACATGCAGAAAATGTATACATATCCAAGCATAACATACACCTACATAGATACAATGGCAGAAAGCTGGTTAAACAATTATTTATAGGCCTAGCTAAATAAATAAAAATAAAAGTCCTGTATGAAAAAATCAATTATTTGATTTCATCTGTATTCATCTATGAATGATAATCATGTTTGTTTCTTTACTTGCACAGAGGAACTAAAAACATGCTCTATCACTGAGCTGTATCCCAAGCCCCAGTAATCATTAATTGATATGAGAAAGATGTAGCGGGTAGCTATTCCAGCTTGGTTCTGGAAGTTCCAACCCCCATTGAGACTCTAGCAACTGTCACGCCTACGAGGCGGGGCCAAGGGAGGCGTCTGGAGACCCAAGACCTGAATGGGCAAGCGCTCTCTCTGTTCCTGGACCCTGGACAGTGGAGGTTGACTGAGCAGAGCTCCAGAGAACACCGCTGGATTGCGATACACCTTCCCCAGACCCCTGCAACCTATCTATTCCTTCATTTGTAAGTCATCCACTAAATAAATCTTCCTTTTAACTACATGGAGTGGCCTTTATAATTTTCCCCAATAGAAAGACAATATGCCTTCTGCATATTTTAGTGTGGGGAACGATCAGTATAAAATGGAAGAAAAATAAAAAGTAGAAACAAGTAACTATAAATTACTACCATGTTACAGAATGCCTTAGTTTCTTTTTTCTGTTGTGTGATAAAACACTAACAAAAGCAATGTAAGGGAGACAGGGTTTGTGATGATTTGGATGAGGATAGTCCCCAGAGGCTCCTTTATCTGCATGCTTAGTCACCAGGGAGTGGAGATATTGGGAAAGGATTAGGAGGTGTTGTACCTAGAGTTTTCCTGCTTTGCCCACAGTCAGGACAAATCTCTCTCAACTGCCAGTCCCACAGCCGCTCAGACCCAACCAAGTAAACACAGAGACTTCTATTGCTTACAAACTGTATGGCCGTGGCAGGCTTCTTGCTAACTGTTCTTATAGCTTAAATTAATCCATTTCCATAAATATATACCTTGCCATGTGGCTCGTGGCTTACCAGAGTCTTCACATGCTGCTTGTCATGGTGGTGGCTGGCAGTGTCCTTTCTGCCTTCCTGTTCTTTCTTTTCTCCTCTCTGTTAGTCCCGCTTATACTTCCTGCCTAGCCTCTGGCCAATCAGTGTTTTATTTATTGACCAATCAGAGCAACACATTTGCCAAACAGAACATCCCACAGCAAGGTGTGGCCTTGTTGGAGGAAGGGCATCACTGAGGTGGGCTTTGAGGTTTTAAAGCTCATGCCAGGCCAGTGTCTCTCTTTCTGCTTGCCGCCTTCCAAATAGAATATAAAGCTCTCAGCTACTGCTCCAGCACCATGTCTATCTGCTCCCACCATGATGACCATGCATTAATCCTCTGAAACTGTAAGTAAGCCGACAATCACACAAATTTCTTTTACAGGCCTTTCAGGGTCAGCAACAGAACAGTAACTAAACAGGCTATCAAGGCATAGTCCACTATGGTGTGGAGGTTAAGGCAGCAGAAGCCTGAGCAGCTGGTCACATTGCATTGACAATCAAAGAACAAGAAGGGATGTGTGCATGCTAGTGCTCAGCTCACTCTTCTCCAGCTTTTATATTCAGCATCCGCTGAAGAATGGTGCCATTCACAGTGGATGGCTCTTCCCAGCTCAGTTAATGCAGTCAAGACACTGTTCACAGGCTTGCTCAGAAGCCCATATTCAAGGTAATTCTAGATTCTACCAAGCTGTCAAAGAACATTGGTCATAACAAAGAGTTTGCCTAAACTAAACAAAATGGAAAGGATAACATAACATTAATGGATTAAATATTCAACCTACTAGTCAAGAGAACTGGTTTTCTGAAAATTTTTAATCATAGTAAACCAGAATTATATCTAGCTGTAAATTAATAGAATGTATCAATGACTGTTAAAAAAAATAAAAACAATGGACTGTAAAGCAAGATACTTACCAGAGAAGAAAAAGACTGGAAAAGTGAAAGGGCAGAAGATCCTGGAGCCAGCAGCTGCCTGAAATCCATGCAGTGGGCTTGCAGGATTATATGAGCGAGAATTGTTGAAGCCAAGGTTGGATAAAGCACCGGGATAAATAACCAAATGAATGGAAGCACAGGATCTATGAACCAAAGGCTGAGGGGCCCCCAACTGGATCAGGCCACCTGAACGGGTGAGACAGTCAGTTGGCTTGATCTGTTTGGGAGGCAGCTGTGCATTGGTGCCAGGTCCTGGGCTCGTTGCATGAGTTGGCTGTTTGAATCCTGGGACTTATGCAGGGACACTTGGCTCGGTCTGGGAGGGGGGAATGGACCTGCCTGGACTGAGTCTACCAGGTCAACCCCGGTCCTCGGGGGAGACCTTGATCTGGAGGAGGTGGGAATGGGGGGTGGGCTGGGGGGAGGGGTGGGCGAGAGGGGGAGAACAGGGGATTCTGTGGCTATTATGTTGAACTGAATGGTGTTGTAAAATAATAATAATAATAATAATAATAATAAAAAAACCAAAAAAGAAAAAAAAAAAAAAAGATCTTTCATGCAGGGGACACAAGTAGCTATTTCTTTCAGTCATTTGTTTTATTAAAGGTAAATATAGTCCATATCTGTTTTTAAATCTAAGTAACTATTCTATTTTCACAATTAAGATATATAATTCTATAATTCCCATTAACTGACACTTGTAAACAAGAAGAAAAGTTCTTCAAAGTTAAAGAAAGAGCGCAAAGCAAATCTTTTAAAGTTTGTTTCTACTTTCATTCAGGAGCCTCACTGTGGAAACAGAGCCTTTTCTTAAACAAGCTAAATACTTTTATTTCTAGTTTATAATCCCTTTTCTGAACTTTATAGCAATCTCCAAAGAGAGAGAGAGAGAGAGAGAGAGAGAGAGAGAGAGAGAGAGAGAGAGAGAGAGAGATGTCCTGCACTCTCCTGACTTATACACAAAACATTTTTCGCAGGAAAACTAAAGCACTTAAAACAGAAAAGGGGGGGCTACAGAAACCCCCCAATGACAACTCTCCACACAATGAATCTACTGCTTGGTTCCCTTGTGGAACTTAATCTATACCAGCCACACACTTTTAAAATAACTGATAATTTTAAATAGGAGACTTCTAATCTACCATGTCTTACCATATATATTTTAACATTTTGTTTAACGTTTAATTAAGTTCCCCATGTAAGAATCACTTGATTGATGTGTGAAGAAACCTAGCTGTAAGGATTCCATCACACATGGAATCCCTTAATACTTATATAAATGGTGCTTTCTTATCTCAGAAATCTGATTGTACTTGGCAAACTATGTAATAGAAACCATTCCTTCAACAAGAGACAACTAAAACAACATCCTGCTTGTGTTGTCACTATTAGTATTCAAAAGTGTGAATAAGCCCCACCCAGCAACCCAGACTTGGCAAGAGCTGCTCATGATAACAAGCAATGGAGACAGGGAATGCAGAGAAGTAGAGGGATTACAAAGGGATGCACCACATAGGGCCCTATGTGAGCTCACACAGCTGGCAGAATGGTACATAGAAGGTAAGAAGAGCATATGGACTCTTAAGGTAAAGATAAGACACAGGACGGTTGTCTGGTAGGTTTGGTGAAGATGGAAACTGGAGCCTGACATAGCACAGAACAGAGATGATCTGAGGAGTGGTCCAAATTCCAAAAGCAAATCTCTAAATGCTACCTGTCATCTTTAACTACCCACATTTGATGGCCAACCTCTTTTTATGCATGGGTAAAGTTCTTAATAATGGTTCCACAGTCTTCCCCAGCTGTGAACTCTTCGATTGAGCTGTAATGACTGGCTTCACAAGATCTGTCCATTAGCTCAACAGTGGCATGAATATTATGGGGGTAGCCTACTGCTTTCCGGTTTAGTCCACAGGAGGAAACTCATAGCTGTTACTATTAATCTGGCCAAGAACACATAACTGGAGCGTTCTAGGTCCTTAAGGTGAGCCTACTACTATTATCTTCTAAATATGTATCTCTATAGCCATAAATTAGTGTAGCTTTCAGTCCTCATCAGAGAAGCATCTTTGTATAGTGGACTGCAATTATAGAGACTTGCAACTGGTCAAAATTCAGAAAAAAAAAGTTTTCATGGGTGGCTCACCTATACATGGGACATCTGTATCACACATCCTGTCTATAATGCAGAGAGAGGAGAGACTGCATAAGCCATATGTCAGGGAGGACTGACGCAGAACAGTGGCTTCTGGAAGTAACAGGGCTGCTGCATTAATGAACTCACAGCAGCTGTGGTTGCCTGCACAAGATCACATCAATCAACATTGCAGCAGGGATGGGGGCAGGGCACATGAGCCCCTGCCTCCAGCTAAGGACCTACTGACAGTAGATGCTGCTAGGGAAGGGAGAATCAGGTTTCTTCACAAGTGTGGTCTCTGGTAGGGATGGCCTTACACCCATGACCGATGGGCAGCACTAACTGAACTTAATGGGTGGGGAAGAAGAAGAGGAGAAGGTGGAGCAAAAAGAAATAATGAAGTCTGGAGGGTGACATAAAGGGGAGGATCCAGAAAGAGCAGGAGGTAGGAACTGGTGGATGACTATGATAAAAATATTGTATGAATGCATGAAATTTGTAAATGTATGTTTATTCTCAAAATATAAAAATGTTATATAACAAAATAACAATGTAAATATACATACAATAATATTATATAGATGTAACAGGTTGTTTTACATATTTAGGAATACACACATACACACACTCATATATGTGCATACACACATGTATATAACAACTGATGAAAAAAGAGGCTGTGAATTTGAAAGATGGCAAGAAGGCTTTATGGGAGGACTTGGAGAGAGAAAAGGGAAGGGTGGCATGATGTAATTATAATCTCAAAAAAATTAAATAATGAAGGATAATAATAATAATGGGCCCCAAGATTACCTTATCCTGGGCCTTTCAGCTCTTTTACATATTTTGATAAGCCATTACTTACCTTGTTACCCAAACCAGATAAGAACACATGCACATACACACACACACACACACACACACACACACACACACACACACAGGAACACACTTTCAAAGAAAATTAAAGGTTGATTTCTGATGAATAACAATGCAAAAATTCTCAATAAAATACTTGCAAAAATTCAATTACCACATTAAAAAGATCATGCACAATGATCAAGTTGTATTTGATCATGAAGATAGTTCAACATATATAAAATATTAAATGTAACACATCACATGAGAGGACTCAAATATCACATAATCATCTCAATAGATTCCAAAAATCATCACACATCTCTTCATAATGAAAGTCCTGAAGAAATTAAGAATAAAAGACATGTATCTCATGATAAGAAGGGGTATGAAAATAAACCTATAGTTAATATTATATCAAATGGGTAAAAACTTAAAGTATTTATGATGAAATCAGGAATGAAACAATGGTGTCCACTTTCTCCACTGTTATTCAACAAATGCTAGAAGTCTTAGACCAATAAGACAGAAAGGAAGGTCATCTATATCTGCAGACAATATGGCCCTATGCATTGGAGACCATAAAGGTACTACCAGGAAAGGTTCAGCACTGATAAACACTTTCAGCAAAGCATCAGGATCCAACATCAACAAATAAAAACGAGTAATTTTCCATCTCCCCAAAATGAGCTTGCCAAGAAAGAAGTCAGGAAAACAATCTCATAACAGCTATAAAAATAAATAAAATGGGAGTAAATCTCACCAAGTGAAAGGCATCTACAATGAAAACTTTAAAACGGTGAGGAAAGAAATTGAAGTAGACACAGAAAGACTTCACAGTCTCATGAATGGTCAGAATACAGTGACAATGGCTATGTTTACACAAGCAATTTATAGATTCAATACGATCTCTGCAATTCCAATGAGAATGTACATGTACAATTACAATATTATTCATGTACATAGGAAAAACAACCTTAAAAAGACCCCAGATATTCAAAGCAGTCCTGAGCAAAGAGAGCAAAGCTGGACGTCCCACAATGCCTTATCTTAAGTAACACCACAGAGCAACAGTAACAAAAACAAACACACACTAGTGAAACACGATAGATGACCCTGAAATAAACAGCTCCAGAAACCGAATTTTTTTTTACAACTATACCAAAAAACAGAACATAGAAAAAAAAAGACCTTGCTAACAAATGGTCCTGGGAAAACTGGAAGTCCACACACAAGTAGAAGAAAACTAGATCCCTAGCTCTCATTCCATCCAAAAATCAACTAACTAGATTGAAGGCCTTAATGTAAGACCTGAAACTCTGAAACTGTTAAGAGGAAAGCATAGGGAAGAATACTTCAAGATGTAGGCACAGTCAAGGACTTGATGACAAGGACTCCAACAGAGTAGGAAATAAAACCAAATGCTGACAAACTGGACTGTATGAAATTAAAAACCTTTTGCACAGAAAAGGGGGCAAGCAAGGGAAGAGACAACCTACAGAATGGGGGAACATCCTTGTTAGCTTACTTCTGATGTAAGGGTAATAGGTAGACTATATAAAGAACTACCATATGGCCCAGCTAAGACAATGTACCATAGAACAATCTGAATATCGATAGTTAGTGCAGCGCTGTCCACAACAGCCAAGTTACAGAATAAGTCTCAGTGTATGTCAACAGAAAGATGAATAAAGAAATGTGGTATACACAATGGAGCCGTGTTCGTCCATGAAGAAGAATGAAATGTTGTTTGTAGAAGAATGTATACAATTAGACATTGTCATATAAGTGAAATAAGCCAGACTCAACAAGACAAATTTATATTTGTCACATTTCTGAATCTTGACTTTAGATACAGACACAGTTGTGTGTGTGTGCATGTGCAAGTGTATGTGTATTGACATGAAAGTTTAAAGGAATTTGTCTAGGGGAATGAAGGAGACTAGCAGGGGGTGAAATGGGCAGAAAGGAGACTATGTGGAGTGAATAGGTCAAAAGTACACCATGAAACCAGTCACTATGACTCTGAATATATGTTCATAAAATTTTTAATAAGTAAAAAGTAATAAAAGAAAATCATGCTATCTGTGGAAAAATCATAAAAGGTGATTTCTGCCTCTTATGATATAACCAAGTGGTTTTTTCTTTTCTTTTCTATCAGCATGCCACATTACATGGTCCACAAAGGTGTTCTCTCTTCTTTCATCCACAGCATTTGTATATTTCCCCTTTCATTTCTTCAGCTTTAGCCAGTTTTGATAATATTTCTAAACAGTTATTTGGGTTGCCCTGATACTCCTGTTTCCTTTCATCTAAACTTTCACTGTTCACATTCCTCTCTACTCTTATCAGTTCTGAGGGTGAAATTGGGGGTGTTGGCTTAAGAATGTCTTCTTTGGACATAGGTGCTTCAAGCTGTAAATTCTTTATTCACTACTTTACCTAAACTGAATACATCTTCATATGTCATATTTTTTGCTTTAAACCAGTTCAAAATATTCTTATTTTCTTTATTTTATTGTCTTTGACCAATGAATTACTTGTTTAATTTTTAAATTAATTGTTGTTTAATTTTCAGATATTTGAGTGTTTCCCATATTTATTTTGTCATTTATTTCTAATTTATGATAATGTGGCTCAAGAAACATACTTAGCATAATTTTAATCCTTTTAAATTTATTGAGACTTGTCTTGTGGCCAAACATATCATCTGTCCTAGAGAATGTTTCATGAGTGCCTGCAGTCACTGGGTGTGGTGACTAAAATCACCACCCAAGCCTCAGATTACCCAAGAGGCACAACCAAAACCAATGCAGCATGAAAAAACTTTGAAACTCAGGAAAATGAAATTTTCCCAAAGAAAATGAGATAGGACCTTTGCTCTGAAATCAATTCAGCTGATCTGTGAAATGAAAAGAAGCCTCAGCATCCTCTACGGCATTTTAACAGAAGGTAGTGGTTAGAGGGCATTCAGTACAGACTTTTCTGGTTTTTATGTTCTTTCCTCCACAGGACTTTGAAGGATCCATTTGTTGAGAATTATTAATAACCAAATCCCTTTGATTGCTCAGCAAGATTCCATGTTATTTAATAGTTCTTGCCCATCTTTTCCTTTGCTGGGTAGCATTTGAATTGCTGAAGTTGGGACATTTATGAAGAAAGTTGCTGTCAACATTTGTGCATAAGTTCTTGTCCCCACCTATTTTTATTTCTTTTCATTAAATACATAGAATACCTGACACACAGTATGTTTACCTGTTTAACTGCAATCTTCCAGAACTGTAACACTATTTTTCATGTTTTCTAGCAACAAATAAGAGCTGCAACTGTATCGCATCTTTGTCAACACTTTATATTGTCTACTCATCTTTATCATCTAATCCATTCCATTCTATGTATAGAAGGGTAGTATTTCATTTTTGTTTTAGTTTGCAACTCATTAGTGAGATGTTCAGCATCTTTTCATGTGCTTACTGAACATTAGTACATCTTCTTTGAGGTGTCTATTCAATTCTTTGCCTACTTTTGATTGGGTCATTTGTCTTTTCATTGAGTTGTATTAATGTCTTTCATATTTTAGACACAAATTCTTTGAAATATAGAAATTAAAACATTTTCTCTCATTCTCTAGCTTTTCCTTTTGTTCTCATTTATTGGAGTCTTTTAAAGAGAAAAACCCTTTAATTTTGTTGAAGTCAATGTAGCAGTTTCAATTGAAATTGAATTTCCATTGTGGTAAACAGTATGTCTTCTTTGATATGTCAAGTTTTAGAAATAAAATGAAGTTTTGTTTATGGTCTACTGAATTTCGTAACTGATTTACAAGAGTAAAGATTTAATATGTTGTCTGTACATGGTAGGAAGTAGAAAATTTGTCTGGTTCATGCTCCTTGATCTAATAGACAGAGAAAAAATACCGGCCACAATAAAAATGCCCAGCAACTATGATCTCTCTACACATCCCTAACACCTTTCCAAACATGTGAACTGAACACTTCTGCCTTTGACACACAAGTACATGTCCTTTGGTCTAATTTAATGATTTGTATTAATTTTAATTTGTATGATGCTCTATTACAGTCATCCTTTATTTTCCTTGAAAATAAATGACACACTTTCATCATCCTTTTAACAAAATATTTGGTTAATTTTATTTTAGTCATGCCTTTTGTAAATGCAATTTGTGGATTTGTCTGTTAATTAATACTACTCATTAAGCAGAAAACGTTAGCCTATTAATGTTTACTACTACAAGAGTGTACTTTGTTGTACTCTGAACATTGCATTGTCCTCTGCTCCTGTTTTTTTTTTTTTGTTTGTTTGTTTGTTTGTTTGTTTTTAGCAATATTCCCTCTCAGGTTCTGCAATTACCTTCTCAAGATATATATGAAAATGTGCATCTTGATAATTAATGGTAGTAGTACCCACATTTTGTTGAAATAATAAACTGGCCTAAACCAGTATTCATACTTCAACAGAGAGTTTGGTCCAAAGGAAGTTCCACATACACTGTGGTGGTTGGGCAAGCAGGTTGTAACCTAACCTAAGACTACAGGCCATAGGCGAGCAGCAGAGCAACTGTGAATCACAATAGCCACCCATTAGCCAACCACTGGCTGAAGGCTCCTGTGTTATACCCACATAAGGAAACTTGCAAAGTATACCAAGCAGGAAATAGCTGTTGGTCACTTCTGGCTCATTGGTTATAAAGCAACCCACTACAATATAAGACTGAGAAAAAATTCTGAACCATTTTTATTCTACCATGATGCCTGATTCTATAATCTTTTTCTTTCTTTTTTTTTTTTATGATCAAAAAAAGTTACAAAGTTCAACTGGTCTCGAAAGTCTCAATTTCTTTTCCTCCTCTTAAATTTTTTTCTATCTTTGTTGTGGTATATTTATTTACAATGTAAAGGTGCATCTCTGCCTAACGCATCTTTTGATTGGTTTAATAACTAAATGGCCAATAGCTAGGCAGAAGAGAATAGACAGGACTTCTGGGGGCAGAGAGACCTCTAAATTAGGAGAGGCAATAGTTCATCAAACCACAAGGTCATTCCTGCTATTGAATGTCTTTCTGTATGCTATGAATATGTGTTGCTCTGATTGGTTGATAAATAAAGCTGTTTGGCCAATGGTGAGGCAGAATAAGGTTAGGCAGGACATCCCAACTGGGGAGAGAGGAGAAGAAAGGAGAGTGGGGCAGACGCTGCAAGCTGCCGCCACCATGAAAAGCAAGATGTGAAAGAACCGGTAAGCCACGAAGCCACGTGGCAATGCATAGATTAATAAAAATGGGCTGAGTTAAGTTGTAAGAGCTAGGTAGCAAGAAGCCTGAGCCAATAGGTCATAGAATTGATAATTGATATAAGCCTCTGTGTAATTTTTTTATAAGTGGCTGCGGGACTGTGGGGCCAGGTGGGAGTGGAGAAAATTACAGCTACACATCCTACCTAAATTAACTTATAAGACTAACAAATGTCTTTCATTTGATCAGATATAAACTGTAAATTTCAAGGCAGTTAGCTAAGATGATCCAGCATCATAGATTATTCCTGCTAGAACTTCAGATAAGCCTTGCACTTTCCCATCACACCAAGACTTGGCAACAGCTATCTCTTGCAGGACTTGATCTTTATCTCAATTTATTCAGGGTCCCCTAAAGATTCTGTCAGCCCCAGACAATGGAAGTAATTCTAGGAACATGAAGCCCACATTTCCAAGAGGTGGTGTGAGTGGTTTTTGGTCATTCAATGAGTTATGGATATTTGTCACTGATTAGGGGGGTTGATTACAAGTTGTTATTGGTCATAGTAAGGGAGAAAATCAAGCAAAGGACATTAGATTCAGGGATCTCATTCTGAAAAGAAAAAAGGTGGGATATAAGAATGATAGGATAAAAGTGTTGATTATTGAATCTACTTTCAAACTAAAAAAGCAACTACTAGTCTCAAATATTTTACATTGGTATGAATTTTTGTGTACTGATACAAATTTAATGTTATTTTTGTTATATTGTATAAATGTTTCTATTCTTATTTAAGATATTATACCTATATAGCTCATTTAAAAATATTGTATAAAGTTATAGTCCTTGAAAGCTATTTAGGATAATAAAGAAAGACAGGTTAGTAGTTAGTCATCTATAACAATCAAATTTATAGTCATGTCAGTTATGTTTTCAAGGTCAAACAGATATACTTTAAATAGATATATGGTCTTCAAACACTTCAGAAGACATACAGTATATGGAATTTAGAATGTTTTAATAACATAAGGCTGTTCATGACAGTGAGACATGTCTGCTCCTGGAAGCACCAATTTATTTCAAAAACAGCTGATGGGCATGAAAGAACCTCCATACAGAGTTTGCTTTCAATGTGGCAAAGCTAGCCACTGGGAAAGCAACTGCCCTTGCCTTGACTGCTGACAGCATGCTGTCCAGTTTGGACAAGTGGACACAAAAGAAGACAACTGCTGACCTTTGCCAAGACAAGGTAGGACAATCCTTCAAAATTCCTGCTTCACAAAAAGTCTGTCTGAAATTCTAGGCCTGTAGACCAAAAATGGATGACTCAACATTGCAGAGGAACCTTGGGTGACTGACCAGGCAGCCAGATGTCTCTGTTGTTTCTATAGTTTTGAAAGTTGTTTGCTCTGCACTTCATGTTTACCCAGGTAATATTTTATCCTTCTCTGGTATCTGATGGGGATTGAAGACTAGATAATTATACTTTTTTCTTTGTTACCAAATGCAGAAAAAGAAACTCACAAAAGAGGTATAAAGGTATAAAGTTGAGAGACATAAAAGCTTAAGTGGTTTATCTGAAAAAATGTTTTGAGGTCTAAAAAGGTTGTTTTGGGTTGGTAATTTAAGTTAAAATAGAAAGTGAATTAGGTACAAAATGTTGAACTCATCAATATAGAATAGATAATAGAGTAATTTCTCCAATTACTGGACATTGTGAATGTAATCCTTACTTGATAATTGTTCCTATTGTATATAGTTTTACTATGTTAGAGTTAAAACCCTTTCCTTGTAATTAGGCAAAAGGGGGGAAATATATTGTGAGACATTTGATTACACTGTAAAGATGTGTCTCTGCCTATGGTGCCTTCTGATTGGTTTAATAAAAAACTAAATGGCCAATAGCTAGATAGAAAATAGGTGGGACTTCCAGGGAGAGAGAGGATTCTGGGACAAACAGAGACAGAGAAGCCAGTGAGATACAGAGCAAGTGGGACATACAGAATGGAAGAGAAGTAAAAGCCATGTGACAGAACATAGATTAAGAGAAGCAGGTAAGTTTAAATTGTAAGAGCTGGTTGGGAAAAAGCCAAGGCTAAAGTCCAAGCTTCCATAATTAATAATGTAATTCCCTGTCACTATTTGGGAGCTGGTAGCCCACAAGAAAGACAAGCTACATATCTTTGAAACAATATTAACAAAGTTTTAACTTCTTTTTTTAATATTGGGTGTGTACATGGTGGGAAGGGTATATATGGAGGTCAGCAGATAACTGTGGTGGTCTGCTCTCCTCCCATCTTTATGTGGGTTCCAGGAAGCAAACTCAGCTCTTCAGGCTTGAGAACTGAGCTATCTCACTGGCCTCTCTCTATGTAGCCTTGGTTGTCATGGAATTCACTGTGTAGAGCAGGCTAGTCTTGAAATCATCTGCTTCTACTTCCAGAGTACTAGGTTTAAAGGCATGCACCACCACACCTGGCTCCAGTTGGTTTTCAAAATTACTTTAAGCTATGTTTCTCTAGTTTTAAGAATCTTATGAGTTTCACATATTAGTGATAAAGTATCTTATATACTTTGGTCTTCTCACTATCCACCAATCTCCTTTTTTCCCCTAATGCTATGCTGATGCCCAAAGTCAGGATCTCAACCAGGCTATCATCCAGTATTGGGCCAGTAAGCTATTTCTCCCAGGCCTATGAATCTACCTGTTAATCTTCACTAGTGTAATGCAGAGATTTCATTTTAATTTGTTAATGGGAGGATTGTATGTGTCTCTGTCTGTATTGTGTGCATATATGGGAGGGCTGTACATGTAGGTGCACAAGCAAGTAGAGATTAGACCATGATAACAGGTATCTTTCTCAGTCACTTCCTAAATACCTAAAAGTATATTTATTATTATTATTATTTTCCATGTGGATGTTTTGCCTGCATTTATGTCTATACACCATATGTATACAGTGTCCCCAGAGGCCAGAAGAGGGTTCTCTGGAACTGGAAATAGAGCAGACTGTGATCTACCATGTGGGAGCTGAGAATTAAACCTAGATCCTTTTGAAGAACCGCCAAAGCTCTTAATGTCTGAGGCATCTTTGAAGCCCTACCTCCACTTTATCTTTTGAGACAGGGTCTCTCAGTGAACCTAGAGCTCACCAACTCAACTAGCCTGGCTGGCCAGCAATCTTCAGGGATTTGCTGTTTTTGCCTTCTCCCCATGCCTGGGCCCCTGTGCTAGAACTATGAAGTGTGGGACCCTGTATGGCTTCTACATGGTTGACAGGGGTCTAAATGCAGGGCTTCTTGCTTGTGTGGCAAGCACATTACAGATTGAGTCATTTCCCAGCTTGTTCAAGTTCTTAAATTTGTATTTTATAACATACATACCTTCGTTTTGGGAAATCAGTTCACTTCATATTCTTTTTTATAATTTAACATCATTTAAATTCATTTCTACTTTGATGAATCTTTACCTCACCCTTTATATGATGGTATCCCTATGTGTGGGAAGCTTGTACTTTATTTCTAAATACATGTCTTCATGTAATGTTTTTTTAAAAAGAAGGTGTGTGTGTGTGTGTGTGTGTGTGTGTGTGTGTGTGTGTGTGTGTGTGTTTGCTATTAACTTGGTTACAGATTAAATTGAAATGTAATTTTTCTCCTCTCAAACTGTGAACCTCTACTCTATTATCTTTCTGGTTTTGTTACTGGTATCACAATGCCTGGACAGTTACATAGTATATTTGGAGGTTCAATTCTTTTTCCAGGATATACCCAAGCTTCATTGCAGTATTTACATTTTTAATGTGGCGGCTATAACTATGCTCCTTAACCTTTCCTGCAGTCTACCATAGGTCATTTTCAGAGCTGTGCTTTTACCCTGGGGATACTGAATGCAGGATCCTTTTTCTGGTTCTACAGAGTGTTCCCTGAGATTCCATTATTTGACTTTTTGTCTTCTTCTTTTTTTTTCATCAAGACAGGGTTTCTCTGTGTAGTTTTGGTGCCTGTCCTGGATCTCGCTCCATAGACCAGGCTGGCCTCGAACTCACAGAGATCCGCCTGGATCTACCTCAAGAGTGCTGGGATTAAAGGCGTGCACCACCGCTGACATTTTGTCTTCTTAATCATTTGTGAAATTTGTGACCTTGTTAGCATTACATCATCAGCTCTAAGTGTGCTTAGTGACCCAAAGTTGACCAAAACATCTTTTCTCAAAAAGTTTTAGGACTGGCCTAGGCACTGTCAAACAAGAGCCTGAAATCGTTGGCAGTATATTTACATACTCTTGCCTGGAGAGCTTTCTTTTTTGATATTTTCTCTAGTCCTTTCATTTTGAGCCTATCAGAGAACCTCCTATTGGCTCTATGTGTATCTGGACCAGATACACATTCCAGGGCATGATGGAGCAGGAACTGAAATTCACATCCATAGGGCAGGGATGGACAGTCTCTGCTTCCCAGCACAAAGCCCCCCAAACTTAGCTTTTGCCAGGCAGCAATCTGAAAACAGAAAGACAGAGACCTCCAACAATATTCCCAGGGCACAACCCCACACACTCTCATTAGTAGGAGTCAAAACTGAGAAAGTTACACCAATATAAAGCCTATAGGCTTTGTTCAGGGCCACTTCCAACATTCTAATGTGCTTGGCACTGTTAAGGGAGACACCTGTAGCTGAAGTGAAACACATTACTACAACATGCTTCTTTAGTAATTGTGCTGCCTAATTTCTATGTCAACTTGACATAAGCTAGAATCATTTAGTAAAAGGGAACCTCAGTTGAGAAAATGCCTCCATAAGACTGGGCTGTAGGCAAGTCTGTAGGGCATTTTCTTAATTAGTGATTGATGGAGGAGGACCCAGCCCATTGTGGGTGGAGCTACTCATGGGCTGGTGGTCCTTGTTGCTATTAGAAGGTAGACTAAGCAAGCCATGAGGAGCAAACCAGTAAGCAGCACCTCTCCTCGGCTTCTGTCTCAGTTCCTGCCTCCAGATTCCTGCCCTGTTTGAATTCCTGCTCTCACTTGCCTTCAATGATGAGTTGTGATATAGGTGTGTATGATGTCCTCCCCAAGTGGCTTTTAGTCATATTGTTTCATCACAGCAACAGTGCCCCTAACTATGACAGAAAGTACTGTAATCTAAATGTACTTACTAGAAGGAGCTGATAATTAAAATTTGGTCATCTTAACATGGTAAAATATATTTACCAGTAAAATCTACTAATTAAACATAGGACACAAAAATATAATATTAAATATAACAAATCAAATGAGCATAATGGATAAAAGCATACTTAATACTTATCTAATATTTTCTTTTAAAAATTTATTCTTTGAGAATTTCATGTGGATACAATTACATATACTTTCAATAAAAGTATCAATATATACACATAAATATATACTAAAAATCCATATTATATGGACATTATATACACATAAAAATGTTAAATTTTTCTTATGTAATGAATAACTATTGTATTTTATACATAAATTACAAATAGGGATTATATATGAAACAAAATAAATTGAAATAATTTACAAAAAAATTAGTTTCTTAGAGCTAGAAATAACGTGAGTAGACATGAATAAAAAATTAAATTAGACTTCACCTTCACCTGTAATATTTTAGTTTGCATACACAGTGTTAACAATTCGGATTCTTCATAATACTTAGACAGTTGTAATAATTCCCTTTATTATTTTGCAAATGTCCAATTATCTCACAAAAACTTAACCTTCAAGAACTGGAGACAATGTATTTCCTCTTGAGTTGCCCATCAAAAAAATCTGTTGTGACTGATTGCTAAAACAGTATTTGCGGAACATTCAGAAGCACAGACCTGGTCAAGTTGAGCCCCTGCTCTACAGAAGCCAACATGTGGTGACCTTTTCCTGGTACGTTCATCCATTCCCCCAGGCAAGATGCATTTTTGTCATTACCACACTTCAAGAAGGGTCTTGAAGACTTTGAAATGATCATTCTGGTTTCAAAGATGAATCAAGGGATCATATTCTTTTTCATTCTCAGTCTCTGACTCAGCTCTGTTGCTACTTTTGACAGAGCCTGGAAACTGCCATGTAGATAAGGCAGGCCAGGAACTTATAACTATGCCCAATCCACATTTTTTAACTCCACATACTGATGTGAGCCTGTATGTGGGTATGTATCTACATGGGAGTCCAGTTCTTATGGAGGCAGTTGGATTCCTTGAAGCTGGAACTACAGCCATTGTGAGCCACCTGGTTTGGGTGGTGGGAACAGACCTCAGGTCCTCTGTAAAGGCAGTATGTGCTTTAACTGCTGAGCCATTCTCAAGCCCTCACAAAGCTTTTTAAAAGGGAAATCCTTCTGAAGATGAGTGTATCTTACCTGCTCTTTCATCTCAGCATAGATCTTCTCAGAGTTCACTTCCACCTGCCGCTTAAACTCCTCCAGGGCAGCATCCGCCTGCTGGGCCTGAGCCCTCTGAACCTCAGTCACTCGGCTGAGCTGCTCTTCCTTCTCCCTGCAAAGTTCATAAAGCTCCAGAGTTACATGAGAAAGAACGAAAAGGGACTGGAGGGGGAAAATGCTGTAACTATATTTTAATTTCAAAAATTTTTTAAATTAAAACAAAAACAAAAAAAGAACTAGGCTTCAATAAAAGAACAAAATTAGCTCTTTCTAAAACAACATTCAAATTGCATTTTCTGATCCATATTCTATAAAACTTCTCTTTCAAAAGCTGACAGTTGAGCAATATATCTGGGTAGGGGAAGGGACAAAAATATACAATTTGTATTTTGATGAGGATATAACAACATTCAAAGATTCCCCTAAAAACAATCTATATGAAACTATGTATCTCTACCTACAGTTGACAGATAAAATGTGGTATAGCTATACAATAAAGTATTACTAGGCCTAAAAAGTAGGAACATTTTTATATATAGTATAACATATAATTATATGCATATAATCTTCAAAATAATAAAAGGAAGTAAAACAAATCAGTCATAAAAAAACATGTGATCCCATTTATGTAGGGTTTAAGTTCAGAACTGAAAACCCTATATTCAGAAAATCAATCTGTTGTTGGGGACTATGGGAATGTGGGGCAGGAGATTGGTTACTTAATGCATATGTGGTTGGTTTCCTTTGAGTCATGAGTATGATATGAAATTGGATGGTGGTAATAGTTACAAATTGCTGTCAAAATCTATCAAATTATGCTTTTTAAACAAGTGAGTGTAATGGTGCATGAGTTCGACTGCAGTTTTAAAAATGCATGTCAGGTAGAAAGACACATGCATACCATCCATTGTCCTGCAGATGGTCAAGGCAACAGAGCCATACAGCGGCCTAAAAAAGTTTTACTAGTTCCCTTGTCTAAAACTGACAGCCATAGCAAACATTCACACATCATACTGAAGCTGTTCATTCAAAGCAACAGAACTCTCCCCATGTTGATAGAAGAAAAACGCGAAACTGTTAATTTATGATGCATTCAACTTCTGAAGTTCTGACTAGGCTCTGTGCATTGAGCAAAATATTTGTGTATATCATTTTTCATTTCTCTTCACAATAAGCCCATGTGAGAATAACTTTGTCCTTCCTCTTACAGAACAGGAAACTGGAGCTTGAACACATTTCTAAGGTGATCTTCCTGTGAGAGTTCAAGCCAGGATAGCATGGTTGAGGTGGGCTTCCAGAGGGCTTGCTGGTGGCCGCCTCACTGTGCTGCTTTCCTTTAAACCCGGCTATCTTCCCTACTGGATAGTTCACATAAACACACAAGACTGCCTATTCCTAACTGTAACAATGAGTGATGTCCGAAGATAGCACACTTAACTCATGTAAATCAATATGTGAATTTTATTTTATTTTATTTTTGTTTTTGTTTTTTGAGACAGGGTTTCTCTGTGTAGTTTTGGTGCCTGTCCTGGATCTTGCTCTGTAGACCAGGTTGGCCTGGAATTCAGAGATCTGCCTGGCTCTGCCTCCTGAGTGCTGGAATTAAAGGTGTGAGCCACCACGACCTCCCGACCAATATGCGAATTTTATCACGATGGGAGGAAACAACCTTCCCAAATCATTATGCTACTGCCTTTTAAAAGGTGAGCAAAAAGAACTTGAGTTTTCTGGAATTAATCAAGTGTGAGGTCAAAAATGTCCCTCTAAGATATATCACTATAGGTTCTCTGATAAAAACATATATATTATATAAAATGTCAAACTTTCTCCCTGACTCCAACCTGGAAACCTTTCCAAAGCCTGAGTGGCCAAGAGACTGACAGGAAAAAGTGGCATGTAGCTTTATTTAAGCAGGGCTTTCCAGTCTCTTTATAATCAGATAGTATACGTGGGAGTTACCCTTCTTTCCAGACCCCATCACTACCCCACCCTGTGTTTGGGCATGGCACATCTGTACCTAAGGAACCCTTTGCATATGGGCTAAATAAACATAACACAAATCTTCATTTTCGTGTATGGTCCACCTGTATCTATTTATCCTTTCAAATCCTCCTCTGCATCTATCTCCTTGGACCCCTGATAATAATCACTGCAGTACACACCCATGACAAACCACTGTCTTCCACTGGAATCCCTCCTCCTCTTTTTTTATAATGATAGGTACCATTTGCATGCCCTGTGGGGTTTTAGGCTGCCCCACAGCATGTGACACCAAGCATGGGAACAAAGCCATTCTAGTCAGGCTGCAGGCCACATGCTACTCACAGTCACTGCACTTTACAGACTTCTGGAACTTCAAAAACCTTTCTTTCAGGTGTTTACCTCTCTCTCTCTCTCTCTCTCTCTCTCTCTCTCTCTCTCTCTCTCTCTCTCTCTTTCTCTCTCTCTCTCTCTCTCTGTGTGTGTGTGCGTGTGTGTGTGTGTCCCACAGGCACACATGTTAGTTCACAGAGGACAGCCTCAGGTATACTCAGGAACCATGCACTCTTTGAGCTGGTATCTCACTGGTCTGAAATTCATCAAGCAGGTCAGGCTGGCTGGCCCCGGAGCCTAGGGAGTTTCTTGGATCTGCCTTCCTACTGAGATTCAAGTGTGAGCCACCACACTTAGATGTTTTGACATGGGTTCTGGAGACTGACCTCCTGTCCTCATGCCTGCATAGCAAGCAAGTATCCACTGTGCCACCTCCTCATCCCCAGTGAGTTCATATTTAACAGAAAGGAAACTATCTTTTTGTCTACTATTTTTCCAACACATTTAAAAACAAATGTCTTCAAGGTTAATGGAGTTCTAAATAACAAGGTCCCAATATCAGTAATGATTTTCACCAATTAACATTATAAACTTTTAGATAATAGTGATTAATAGCACATCATGTGGAAGATTGAGCGCAAGACATCATTATATAAAAAGATCAAGCACTCTGATAGCTTTGGAGCTTTAGTGCATCTCCACTCTCTATAGTATTCTGCCTAAGAGTCAGAAAGCCTTGAGCTGTATGTACAACTCTGTTATAAACACTGAATAAATGGGTTGACTGTTAAAATATTTGCATATTGAAACTGCATATAGGAACACTGTAAAGTCATATAAGTGTATAGCCACTACAGTCTAAACTTCAGGAGGTAAATGGGTGTTGTCTGGTGGGATGGTCCTGAGTGGCAGCAAGAGGCTACTTGTTTCTTCTGTTGGAAGCAGGTGCAGAGAAATCCAGTTATGGTTGGTAATTGGCGACCCCATTTCAGTGTTGGGTTAGGCAGGGCAATGGCTGTTCATCCATTGCTTAGAGATTACAGTGATTAACCTAAGTCATTCTTTAAGTCTTGGGAAACTCTTAAAAACACTTGAGAAATGGTTTAGATGAAAATTCATCAAAGACTTACCTATGTTTGGTCAGTCTATATGTAGAAAAGAAACACTACTGGATAACATTTGAAAATAACAAATATTTAAACCATATAGTTTGAAATTATATACCATTAACATACCCAAAGAAAATCTATTAACAATCTTGTAAAAACATAGAACCCAAAGCAGAAATATGCATTTGGAAATTATTTTATTATATGTGTAATAATTCACATGAGGTCAAACACTTTAAATTTAATAGGGCAAATCTTCTCTTCATATCAGTTCAATGTACAACTAGGATCAGCATATAAAATCATAAACTTCAGTCATCATCAATATATTTTATAGACCATTTAAAAATGTTTAAATAAATTCTGAGCACTAAAGCATGTTCTCAATTCACAACTTCTATCATCATTGAGAACTAGCATTTAAAAAATATTAGCTACTCTAGTCACATAGTATAAAGCTAATTGTCAAAGAAGGTCTCACTCAATGCAAATCAGCATTTTTTGCTCAGTATGGCAAATACACTCATCTCCATTCATTTAGGATTCTTATGCCTTAGTGTAGATTGTCTTTACCTTAATTTAAATAAAAATGATCATTGTAATGAGCTCCATTAAACTTATACAAGGTGCTGAAAGAGAAGTAAAACTTTAAGCCTTTAAGTCAAAGGTCTGTTCCTTGAGGTCATAAGAATGCTGACTCTTTCAACCGTGACTCCAAATAGTACATTGTGCAGAGGCAAAACAGAAAAAAAAGTAACTTTCAAGATTATTTTTTCAGTGGACTCATGCATCTGAGGATTAATGCATCACTCAAATGCCTTAAAGCTGGGCTTCCATGAAGATAAAAAGGTGGAAAAAAATTTTTTTTTTTGAAATTTTCCTCATCTAAGTACATAAAGGATAAAGAAAAAAGAAGCTGCATTCTTACCAAGCCACAACTTAGCTCAGATTAAAGGATGCTCTGAAGTGCATGATTATTTCAAAAAGGGCAATAAAATGCAGGGGACTAATGGACTACAATTTGGTATTTCTTGAGCTTTACAAGCTAACGTTTATATGTGCAGGCCAAGCCTAATTTGAAAATCTTCCTTTGGCACATTTCTGTAGCAGCACTTTTGATAACGATGGCTGTGGTCCAACACATATTTATAAGGCTTCACATTACAGTACACTTCATTTGCTGCCAGCTTGGCATCCCCACTGGAAACTCCAAGAAAAACAAAACAAAACAAAAAACTTCAAACAAGCCTGGAAAACAGCTCGAAGTCTCCATTCCTTTCCATCTGGGCTTGGAACACAAGCTTTTCAAGAGGCAATATCACCTACCTTCTTGGCTGCCAATCAGAACTTAAATTAATTAGTCTGAGTCAGTAAAAAAAAAAAGTCATACCATTAACTGAGCATGATAAACAACAACAACAACAACAAACAAACAAAAAACACTGCTTCACCCTCTTCTTCATGAGACACACTGGCCTCTGCTAATTCATCTAAAACATGATGAATGCTGAAGAAATGCCAACACTTGATACTCTTCAGGGGTCAGAAAGGAATGTCTAATAAAATGAGCATCAGTTTTACTATTGACAAGATACCAATACTGAAGTCCCCAACTGACCTGAAGAGTTAACACAATTCATGTGTTCAAAGTCAGAGGCCAGGTTACACAAGCCTCTAGAGAAGGTCCAATAAAAGGAATGGGTTCATCCTTGAAGCCCTCTCAAAGATCAAGGCTTACCAACACCTCCAATTTAGCTCCTCTAGTCTCATGGTGAACTGCTGACTTCTAGAACAGTAGGGAATAACTGGAAACGACTTTAAAACACCATGTTGGTAGGGATTTGTTAGAGTTACAATAGAAAAATAGTACAACATTTGTAATTATCAGACACAATGTGGTTGAGCGTATCAAAGGTATTTAATATAAAATTCTTATAACTTCTTTAAAAAATACTCTGGGGAACAAAAGAAGAGAAAATGTGGATAAATTCAGTTGTATTTCTTTGAATATATAGTTTGTGGATTTTCAGTGACTTGATGTTTAAATAATATTATCAGGTTAAAAAAAAACAATATAAAAATGAATTCTTTCTCCTAAATGAAACATGAGCAACTTTTAGTGGTGAAAACCCAGGACTTAGAGACTGTTAGGAAAGCCAAGCATTCCTTGACTAGGATGCATCTGTTCAAATTGTCTCCATCCTGATAGTGAAGTCACTTCAGCTATGAACCAAGACTTCTAGAGATCAAACTGCTCAAAAGAGCAGCCAAGAACATAAAGGAAGTCTATAGAATTCTCTTCTCACATGAACTTAACAGCTCCAGAGCCCCAGCTCCCAAGGCCAAACTCTAACCCTAAGGAATATAATTGGTCAAAACATGCTGGTTATGAATGGGTTATGAACTTCAGCTAGGGCGATCATAAGTGCTTTCAAGTCAACTGAATTTTAATTAAGATTCAAAACAAATGGATCTGTCATGAATCTCTTGGTCTTCAGCTGTTGTTTAGGAGCTGAGATAGGGGATCTGGTAACAAATTCTGAGATCTACTCATTAACTATTACAAAAAAAAATCCCAACCAAACAAACCATAAAACAAGTAGAAGAAATGGTTTCCATCTTGGAGAAGCATCAGTCAGACTAAGAAGGAATGAGAGCAAAGAAGAAAATCAAACAGCACTGCACTATTTCACATGATAAAGTTTGTACAGAACCATGCATGCTACAGGAATAGAAAGGATACGAAGAGAAAGTGAGTGTCTCCATGGGAATTAATCTCCGGAAATGAAGAGCTGGCTCAGGCAGTACAGTGCTTGCCCCACAAGCATGAGGTCCTGAGTTTGGAGCTCTAGCACCCTCATAAACAGCCAGGTGTAGAGATGGGCATCTTTATCCCCAGGGCTGGGGGCTGGGGGAGGGGGGGGAAACAGGAGAACCCATGAGCTCATCAGCCAGTCCAAACAATCAGTGAGCTTCGTGCTCAGGAGGAGACTCAGTCTCAAAAATAAGATGCAAAGTCACAGAGAAAGACACATTGAAATCCAGCCTACACACACACACACACACACACACACACACACACACACACACACACACACCCCACATACCCACCCCAAAAAACTAATTTCAGAAGACATGTGTATAATAAAAAATAAAACTACAAAAATAAAGGCTTATGTCATTTAAAGTTTTGTATAATATTTTTGTGCAAAATAAACATGCCCATAATATGGGCACACAAAAAAGTAAATAAACTCTTACTCTGAAGATCAAAAATCAATATTTTCATAGTATAATTTAAAAATCTTTAGAAAATATCTTTAAGAGTAAAATAAGGCTAATAGACAATGAAGAAACAATTCTTTAAAATTTTAATTCTTAAAGTTCAAAACAAACCCCAAATCTAGCGTTGTTCTTTTTTCAGATTCCTATACATAAGAAGCTACTGATTAAAACTTCCATGGAAATTACACATCATCTGTGTACAGCCTACCTTCATATCCACAATACAATTAATTTTGGAGAATAGTATGTCAGTAAATAAGGAACTATATGTTCTTCTTGTAAAAATGGTCAGGGCTAGATCTTTTGGAGCAGGCACAGAGCCATTTCTTGTGACCAGGAAAGAAGAAAGACGCTGTGAAGTCATTCAAGCAGAATGACAAGCTACCCAAAGCCGGATCAAAGGAGCGAAGAAAAAAGGCTGAAATGGGAAGCTGAAATATTTATTCCCTTCAAAACCATCATCCATGCCTTGTCCCTGGGCACTTGAATATTTCAAAGTCGCTGGAAAATATTCTCACTTATGTTCATCACTATGCACAAACAGATCAAACGTTAAGTAGGCATATTTTCTTCTTATTTATCAAATACAAATGCAGTATTTATCATGTGGAAGTCTTCACTTATTAAGGAATTCTAAGTGTTCTAAAATTATTTCAGAGTGACAACAGAAATTTTCTAGTCCTTTCAATAACTGGTACTCCCACAACCTAGGACACTGTTTGTGTAACCAAGTGGTGAGCATTTAGAGACAGCTACCATGCTCATCGACGATAGGGTAGCCATATACCACTTCATTTAATTTTTATAGCTATAAAAAGTCATTATTTTAACATATACATAAATGGAAATTCTGTCTTCCCAATTTGACATAGTACATGACAGAATGACAAGCTGAGTTGTCCTCAACCTTCCTAGTGCTGTGATCCTTTAATACAGTCGCTCATATTGTGGTGACTCCCAACCATAGCATTATTTTCAGTGCTACTTCATAACTGGAATGTTGTAACTGTTATGAATTGAAATGTAAATATCTGTGTTTTCTGATGGTCTTAGGTGACCCCTGTGAAAAGGTCATTTGACCCCCAAGGGGTGACCCAGAAGTTGGGAACCACTGAGTTAAATCAATCCAGCTGACTGCAAAGTCTAAGATGGCTTTACCATTTTATTTGTTTAAATACATGTGTAGGTGAGTAACTGTTTACCAAACTGCTGTGTCTTTACAATTAATTTTAACCAAGACTTTATTACAATATATCCTTATACAGCTGCATATTGAATCACTTTCAAAGCCACTGAAATCTACAGTGTTATTCAAGCGTTTACTTAGCACTTATTAAAATACCAGTTATATGTTCAATGTTAGATGTACAAAAATGTTCAGGACATTTTTCATGCTTTTCCTGGGAGGAACAGACCCTATACTGTTTTTAGTGCCATAAAAGCTGCACAATGATATGATGCAATACTTCAAGCAGACAACAAACAGAGGAACTTGAGGTTGAGGAAATGAGTCAGTCAGTACTACTGCTTGTCACATAAGCATGAGAACCTAAGTTTTGATCCCACACCTATGTAAAGAGCTGGGCACTGCAATGCACAACTGTAATCCCAGCACTAGGAAGGTGGAGACAGATGGGTCCCTCACTCACTGGCCAAATGGTCATTCCAAATCAGTGACTTCCAGTTTCCATGGGAGACTATCTCAAAAACTAAAGTGAAGAGCAATAGAGGAAGACACCTTTATTCTTCACACGCATGTGGAGTCTTACACATGTGCATAAACACAAACATGTACATACATACAGCATACAAATACAAAAAAGTAATTCACCATACCTAATATATATGTATATATTCACATGTGTGTGAGCTATAGAGGTACAACAGTAAATGTAAACACACAGTACAATAAAAAGCTTCCTAAAAGATTTTTTAATCTAGTAAGGTGACTAGGAATATGCAAAAGGTTTAATCCATGTGAACAGTATATGCATATAGCATGTTAAAACTGTGTGTACCTATAAAATGTATATGTATAGATTACAGACTATATTTTGTATTTGAAAAAAAAGCTTAATTTTCCTCAGGACCATCCTGCTTTTGATGAAAAAGTAAATATTCATGATAACACTTATTTCAAAGATAAGATGTAAAAGGCAGGGGAAAGAGATTTCTAAAGATTAAAGTTATACTTTTACATATATTTAATAATAATCCCAGTACTTAATCTGAAACCATTTAGAGTTTGTTAATTCATTTCCTGTTAACATACTGAGTACTCATCAAATATCAAGCACAATACTAAACTAAGCATCTCTGAACTAGTACATCTGATTACTAGCTTTCAGGGGAAAAATGCATTGAATTAATAATAATAACAAACAATAGCCATTAATTGAAAAAGGAAATACATAAGTTACTATGGGCTTAATAAATATATACATTAATTATAATTATTTAACTTAATTTAAATTAGTGAATACAAATATAAATAAAGATAAAACTTCATAAAGTTAGCCGACAAGAAACTGGTAATAAAGTTAACTAAAGGATGAGGAAGTTGAGGAAAAGAAAAACGTTGACGTTCTACCATCCGGTACAATCAGCTGAACAACTGTGGAAGGGAAAGACAGCACCCAGGCTGGGTGAGGTGTGGAAAACAAATAGCAAGACTTGTGGTGACCTCGAGAGTCACTGGGCCATCTGAAGTTCTACAGAAGGACGTACATGAAATGAAGAGCACAATAACTAGTACTACAGACAGATCACACACCACAAAAAGACCTGAGGTAATGGATGGAGCAGTGGAAGCTAAACTAAGGCACAGGAAAGAAAAGACACAGAACCCATGAAAACTGTTATCAACCTAATGTCTATATTTAGAGTACATAAGAGAAAGCAAAAAGATAAGAATATATACATTTGAAGAAATAATAGGCCGGGCGGTGGTAGCGCACGCCTTTAATCCCAGCACTTGGAAGGCAGAGGCAGGCGGATCTCTGTGAGTTCGAGGCCAGCCTGGTCTCCAAAGCGAGTTCCAGGAAAGGCGCAAAGCTACACAGAGAAACCCTGTCTCGAAAAACCAAAAAAAAAAAAAAAAAAAAAAAAAAAAAAAAAAAAAAAAAGAAAAGAAAAGAAAGAAAGAAAGAAAGAAAGAAAAAGAAATAATAGCAACATATTTTTTTAACTTAGCAAAATTTATGAACCTACAAATTTAAGAACTATAAATTTAGGCAATATCCAGGAAAATACAGTAAGTTACATGATAATCAAATTTCCAAAAACCAATAACAAACAAAATTGTTAAATAATAGCTAGAAAAGGGGCTATCAGACTTTCCATAGCAAACAATGAAAGCAGAAGACACTTAAGCAATGTCTTTAAAATGGTGTTGAAAGCACAGCCATCAACTTAGAGTTCCATTACTGACAAAATCATCTTTCAAAACCACAGGTAAAAGTAAACCTTTTCAAGACAGACAGAGGATTAAAGACTATCGTCAGGAGACCCACAGTGCTGGAAGCAAAGCAGAATCTTTCCGGTTGAAAGGCAACAATACAGACAGAAATATAAGAATATCATCAAGATTTGTAATTACATGGGCAAGCTTTGAGATTCTTTTATATAACTAAGTGTATTTAAAAATAATTCACTTTAAGTAAAAGTAAGGCAAGGTAGTGATGGCTTTATAATATATAAAAGTAAAATGCATAACAAGAATAATTCATAGTTCAGAAAAAGAGAAGGTAATAATCCATCACAAGATTCTTATATGTAAACCAGTCTAATATCACTGAGGGTATATTGTGACACCTTTAAAATATATAAGCCAAGCCATGAATTAACCTCTAAAGCAGCAAAACAGCCAATAAAGAAGTTTAAAAATAATAACTATTCAATCAACCCAAAAGTAAATCTATATTTTAATTTTTCTTTAATAAATTAACTGTGGTCTATATTCTATAATTCTCATGCTCATCACTTCTTTTTAAAAGACTTTTTTCATGGAATGAATGAAAGTTTATTTTAATATCCTTCCCTGTCAAAATTATCACAAATTCTTACTATCAAAGTTTGAGTTAGTGAAGATAGGCCACAGTCAATCTATTAAAGGAAAAAGTAAAAAAGGCAGAACCAGGCAGATAGAATAAATATAAATATTCTTATTTAAAATTATTAGTGACACTAAATATAAATGGTCTAAATATTCTAAGTAAAAGGTAATGACTCTCTAAAATGATTAAAAAGGCATTAACCAACTTTATGTGTGCCTAGGCAGAAAGATTCCAGTAGGTTAAAAGTAAAAAAAAAAAAAAATTTGAATATCTAAATTAAGGAAACAGAGTAGCTATATTAATATTATAAAAAGCAGATTTCAGAACAAAGAATATTGGCACAATAAAGGTCATTCCATAATACTTAAGGAGCTGAGTTTATCAATAGGAAACAAAAGTTTAAAACACAAGAAACACAAAACTTAAAGAACTACAAAGACAAACACATGTAAAATTAGAACTGTCAATTAAATATCTTTCACTATTAATAATTGAGCGGAAAATAAGACAGAGAAGAACAAACAGAAATTGAATAAATTATCAGAAAATCTGACCTTAATGACATTTATAAAACAGCACAACATAATAAATAACCATTTCAAGAGTATATAGAACATTAATCAAGATAAACTGTATTCTGGTAATTAAAATAAATCTCAATAAATTTTAAAAGGTCAAGTCAAGATTAATCTGGGCAGTATTTACAAACACTGTAGATTTATAAAATGTGAAGAAGAAAGATGTTTATCTCTGAGAAAAAAGAAAAGATATAGTCTAATGATGGTCTTTCTTATATCAAAATTATGAATAATTATACATCAATATTAGTTAAATGTAAACATGTGTACTGAATGTTTGCAATTCTCCCACATTCTATAAAATGCCCACACAACAAGCACTTTGGCTCTTTCAACAAGAAAAGTTCCCTGTCTGTCTTTCACAGACTAACAACCCTTACCTGGGAGAAATGAGAAGTGTCAGTTCCTTTCTTCTCTATTAGGACTGGCCTGTCATCAGTGTCCCTCGTTTTACTTCACATAGTCCCTTGGGACAAGCTCTGAATGTGAGCTGGTGGGTATACGTAACCTCATGTGGAAACATTTCCTGACCTCCTATTTTCCCAAATCAGTTCAAATTTTAACAAGAAAAGATGGTGTTCTATGCTAGCCTCTAAGCTTTTCTAAATCAAAATGTTATAAAATTTTCAGATTTTATACAAGTTTGAAGAGCTTACTACTGCTGGAAAAACAAAACAAAATTCCCAGGAGTTTACAGTACAGAATTAAACCATTCCCATATTAATTCAGATGTTGTTAGTAATAATTTGTGGTAATTTGATAAGTATGGATATTAATGTTCACCCTCACTTATTCCAAAAAAGTCTCTTAAAATGTAAGGCATGTGGCAATTACAGTCTATGGACCAAAGTTATCTATTTTTAATTTCACTTTCAACTAAATAAATCCCCCAACTCACAGTAACTGAATAAAACGCCTGTATATTAGACATTTTATTGCAAGGTCTCAGAGAAGTATCTCTCGAGATAAAACGGAAATACTGTGGGCTCCAGACTTAGATATGCATTTCTTATGGGATCCTGTTTCCCTCTGTATTTGCCCAGTTCCCTTTCATAATCAATGTAACTACTGAAAACTTCAGTTTGAATATAGTACATATTGGCTATTGCCTAATGAATCTTCATCATGGTAACTGGGAAAGTTAGTCTTCATTGCCAACATGACAAGGTTTATAATCTCCAAGGAGAAAACACTGGGAATATCCTTAAGGGTCTTCTCTGAGAGATTCAACTAAGAAGGGTAGACCCAACTTGAATCTGGCTTGGCATCCAGACAATATAAAATTGAAAAAAAGAGAAAGCAGAACACTGGACTTCCCCTTGGTCTGCTACTTGTTCTATCCAGATGTGAGCAGCAGCCTCAGGTTTGGGCCCACTATGGTGGACTATTCCCTCAAGACACGAGCCAAAATAACATCTGTCTCCCTTAAGTTCTTTCTGTCTGTTTTGCCACAAGAACAAGAATAATAGCTAATACATTAACTTCTCAGGTTTTCAGCTTCTGCATTTGTTTGCTTTAGTCTACTAGTTTTTAGATTCCAAATGTCCACGATCAGAGAGGAGGGGTAATGTACACAACACAGTGGTTGACAATGGAGACTTCTGAGTCAAACCCATCCAAAGTTGTAAACCCTAGCACCTTTATCAACTGTAGAACATAAGCTCTCTGAACATTAGAGAAAAACAAACTGGCAATCTTTGATCAGGAAACTAATCTAGGACTAATAAAGATAGTAGAGAAAAGGGTGTCCTGTAGGAGAGAATGCAGTGGTCAGCTTTCTAGGGTACAACAGACTCATCTGGAGTTAACAAACATATTTATGAATAATTTGGATCAGGCCATTTTTAAAAGCACAAAAGGAACACTACTTTGCTAAGCCCAGAGTGAAAACTCAGACCTAGAATCCCAGTACTCAGAAGGCGAGGGCAGGAAGATCACTTACAAGATAAGTCAGCCTGAGCTACATAACAAGTTCCAAACCAGCCAAGCCTACACAGGAAAAACCTGTCTCCAACAACAACAGGCAAACAAACAAACAAACAAAAATCATTCTGATGACAGAGAAGGTAAAAACCTATTCTTTACAGACAAGAGCACCAATTTTGACTCAGCAGACCAGATATGGAGATCAGCTCAGCAGCAGATTAGTTACAATATGCTGGTCAAGTTGCTTCATTTCTCAATTTCCATTTCTCACAGAAGATAGTAACATATGGCCACACAGGAATCATTTGAAGACAAGCTAAGAGACTGGGCATTAAAACCATTACGTTCACTGTAAATGCTAAATCAAGTGAGGCTTCACATGATTAGTTGATTTTTATACCCCTCATCAAGTTTATTTCACCACATTTCACTGTAAAAGTGGAATTGTAATTTAATAAAACTCAAAAGCTAAATGCATAAGCTGCTTTAAAATGAGTTTGCTCAATTCTAAATAAAGCAACCAATAAGCCTAAGAGAAATCTCATGTTACACATTAAACTTAAAGTGTGAAATAGTGTCACAAATGTGCCTGTCAGTAATAAGTTCCCTGACATCACACTCCATGACACACATTTTAAAACAATGTGTTCTCATCAGAAGAAATGCTGTATTCTATGATGACATTTCTACAAAGAACCACTTAACAGAAAAGACATTTCTTTTTCTGCTTGCAGCAAGGTGGCCACATCCTGCTCTCTTCTGCAAGCTTCACATTGTGCTTCTCAGAGGGAGGGTTAAACCAGCATGCTCTCTGGAGCTAAGGAATGTTTACAATAAACTGCGAGCTTTGACCCCTTGGGATCTAAACTGGTTTCAGATGCTCCAGCAGAGTGGAGAAAAGGGAACAGCTGGGTCCTCCTCTATCACCACACTGATACTTAAGAGAGCTATTTGTAAGAAGAAATGATGCTCAGACTTTTGGAACTTACTAAATTATATGGATAAGTTTGCTCAAGATAATACAAATGATTATATAAGTACAAAATTGATTAACTGTAATCCATGTACTAAAGATTCTAATGCCTTCTAGTAATTTAGGTTTAATGTCAAACTTAAAATATATTTAATTCTAGTTGCAAGAAAAGCAAACTATATTATTCACAACAAATTACTTAGAAATTATTAAAGTAAAGCCTGTTTAATGTATAATAAATATATACTCACAACAGAGCCACAACATGCAAAATAAATGAGTACACAGTATAGACATGATAAAAATTTCATGAAGAATTGGAGCATTCTTAACTAACCATAGTGAATCTCCTTAGTATCATTTCAAACACTGCTACCATTTAGAAGTATATGATTAGTCATAACGGCATGAGCTAAGGAACAATTAGCTTTCCAAGTAAAGAACTTGAAATGTTTCTAATTATAATCACATAGCACCCCTTTAAAAAGAAAAGGCAAAAATCAAAGAATCAGACATCAAAAGGCCATTAGGTCTCAATATAGACCATTTCCAGACCAAGTTTACTGCACATAAAACCTCCTTTGGGGTGTTTTCATTTTTCACTAAGAACAGAGATATATGGTTCAAATTACCGAAGTTTCTTCAAAGTTGCTTAACATTTGTGTATTCTACAATTAAAATGAATAAATTTTATATCAAGTAATAAAAATTAGAGGATTAAAATCTAACAGTTACCAATTGAAAAGAACCCTCATAAACTTTCATGACACCAAACTTCAAGGATTATGATTTAGGAAAAAACAAAGGAAAGTCAATGAAGAAATAAAAGCATGTTTTTCAATGATAGAAGTACTTAACTTTTTTTTTATTATTGCTTATAATGATCCCAGAAAAGCTTTCTCCCAGGCCTTCATGTCTTGTTGTTATACTCCTGACCTCTTGCTTAGACATTAACATGTCATCAAATTCATGTTCTTGAAATATTAATTCCTTTTGATGAAACAGTTCTCTCCTGCACTAGCTCATCTCTAGTTCTCCCTTCAAATCTTAGCTTATTGCCCAAACTCTTAAGGGAAGTCAGTCTTTTTCCAGTGTCATTCGCTCATCTACCACTCTGCTAGCGTTCTTCAACCATTCTCCTCTGAGGAATCAGGACCCAGCTCGATGTGCTTTGGTTCCTGCCAGACTCATCTTTTAGGTTTCCACGCACACTGGCACTCTCCATGTCTACACAGTAGTATTGTACAAGTTCTCTGTGAATTATACTATGCATTAAACACACTGTGACTGACAGGCATGGGGTTCAGTGGTAAAGTACTGGCCCAGCATACATGAGGCTCTAGGTTCCCCCTCAAAACTGGGGGAAACTGAATAAGAAAACTATTTGGCATATAAGCTATTGTGTTCAGAATATAACTTGTGGGCATTATCAAGAAGAACTCTACTACTGAAATTAATACCAGACCAAGAAATAATTTATGAAATTTGTTAGCAATAAAAATTATTTTCTGAATTCTCTTTTTAAAATAATTTACTTTTATTTCATTTGCATTGGTATTTTGCCTGCATGTATGTCTGTGTGAGAGTGTCAGATCTTGGAGGTATAGACAGTTGTTAGCTTCCTTGTGGGTGCTGTAAATTGAACCTGGATCCTCTGGAAGAGCAGTCAGTGCTCTTAACACTGAGCTATCTCTCCAGCCCTATTTTCTAAATTTCTATGAAGAAATCAGAGAATCTGATAGCTAACTACCAACACACACACACACACACACACACACACACACACACACACACACACACACACACACACACACATATTACTTCATATATATGCAGCTCAAGTTTTCCTGGTCCCACCTAGCTCCTCTGGTCCCTTAGTCCCGAGTAAACACACAGAGGCTTATATTAATTAAAACTGTTTGGCCATTAGCTCAGGCCTACAACTGACTAGCTCTTACATTTAAACTCAGCTCATTTCTGTTAATCTATGCCACGTTGTTTTCCGTGTCTTTACCTGTGTGCTGTTACATGCTGCTCCCTGGATGGATGGCTGGTATCTCCCCTGACTCAGCCTTCTACTTCCCAGAATTCTCTGTCTGATTAGACCGCCTATACTTCCTGCCTGGTTACTTGCCAATCAGCATTTTATTAAACCAGTGTATAAAAGCATTATCCCACAGCTTACCATCTCTGGAGTTGTATTCTCAGAATTTCAGATGTGTTACATAATTTGATCTCTCCAGTGTGAAACTAACTACAGATAAAGAAGCATTACTTTCATCATGGCTACCATCACATATAAATTGCATTTATAAAGATTTGGTTTCTTATCACTATCATTAATACTATTTTTCAATTTTTCAAAAACACAATATGCCAATATTGACATATTGCAATGTAGCCAACACATATACAAAATGGAATAATTGTAAATAAAGGTATAGTAATTCTTGTTAATGTCTTCTAGTAATTTAGGCTTAAAATACATTCTGGTTGTAAGAAAAGCAAACTATAATATTCCCAACAAATTACCTAGAAATTATTAAAGTAAATTCTGTTAATATATAGCAAATCGATATTCACATTAATACTGGGACAGGTATGTGACTGTCCCAGTATTAATCCAAGAATCTGACAATTCTACTGTAACTCTTAAAGCAGAAGGTGGTAATAGTTTGGTTTGGTTTGCTGTTTTTATTATGACAGTTATACATGGATACATATCAATGAAAAGTAGATCAGAATGCTTTCATCACTGAACAGCAGAGAATTTTGTTCATTAGGCATGACATTAAAAATGAAGGAAAGCCAGGTAATGGTGGAACATGCCTCTAATCCAAGGTGGATCTCTAGGTTTGAGGCCAGCCTAGTCTACACAGCGATTTCCAGGGAGGCCAGGGCCATACAGAGAAACCCTGTCTCAAAAGCCAAAACAACAACAACAAATGAAGGCAATATAACCCCAAGTAGAGAGGAAAGGGAAGAAGGGTAACAGGACCCAACTTAACTACTTACACTAATTTGATAGAAATGCTACTTACACAGCTGTACCTTCATAGCTACAATGCTGTGAACTTGAAAAAACACTCCAATCTATGGTTGTGTTGTTGAATATAAAGAAAACTGGAAAGAGTGTGTCTTTTTGTTTTAAGTGTCAATGACATTCTTCTTTTGAGGGCTATTGCAGTAGCTCCATCTAGAGTAAAAAGACACAACTGTGCTAGCTGCCCAAGTATCATTTTCAAGACCAGTAACAGAAGCCAGAGTAATCAGCTTTCCCAATAATTCCACACCTAAGTATATACTCAAGGAATTGAAAAGAAGAACTACATTTGATAATTTATAGTAGCTTTATTCACAATGGTTAAAAGGTAGAAATAATCCAAATATCCATCAACAGTAACGACTAAAGGAATTATGGCATATGTACATGTGGAAGATTATCTACCCATCAAATAAATGGTTATGATGCATCCTACAACGTAAATGACCCTTGTAAACATTATGCTAAGTAAAAGAAAACAGACTCAAAAGATCACATGCCACATATGCATTTATGAAAGATCAAACCACAAAAACTGAAAGCACACAGGTGTTAGGAGAACACTGGAGGGTTAGATGATGTACAGTAACTGCTAATGGACCCAGACCTTCATTTGTAGCACTAAACATTAAGTGTAACTATATGAAAGTCGTAGATGTACAACCCTGTGAATGTACTAAACTGTCCAGTTTAAAATACTTTATGATAAACAAATTTGGCCTTAATTACTAAACTGTAAAAAACTGTAGCTGAGTGGCAGGAGAGATGGCTCAGAGATAAGAACACTGGATATTCTTCCGTAGGACCTTAATTTGACTCCCAATACCCACATGGTGACTCATGACCAGTCCCAGGGGATTCAATGTGGCCTTCTTGCCTCTGAGGGCACCAGACACACATGTGGTGGTGCACAGACCAGGCAAAACACCCATACACATAAAATAATAATATAATAATAATAATAATAATAATAATAATAATAATAATAATTAATAATACCTGTATCTGGGGGGATAAGTAGGACAGGATTCAAAATTCAAATACCTAGAGGGGCCAAACGATGACAAGGAGAAGAGCAAGGCAAAGACTACAGGCCTTGCATATGACTATGGTACCTGGATGTTTTCATTTATCTAATGTCGAAGTTTTGCCTCTTGGTCATTTCTTTTTTTTTTTTTTTTTTTTTTTTTCCGAGACAGGGTTTCTCTGTGTAGTTTTGCGCCTTTTCCTGAAACTCACTTGGTAGTCCAGGCTGGCCTCGAACTCACAGAGATCTGCCTGCCTCTGCCTCCAGAGTGCTGGGATTAAAGGCGTGCGCCACCACCGCCTGGCGCCTCTTGGTCATTTCTTGACTGCTCCCATGGAGTCTTGACTCACTCATTCATTCCTTTCCTCAAATTATTTTGAGTGGTTCATTACACTATGTTTCCAATTTCACTGGCTGCTGAAAAGGAGGGGAGGGAGTCTCGCCTTTGCACTTAATTGCATGTAGAGGGTAGAAGTTTGTGTTCATCTCTGAGTCCAGGACTCTCATTTGGCCAGACTGGCTGGCCATGAGCGCTGAGATCTACACATCTCCAGCCTCTGAGCACTACTGCTGTTCCTGGCTTTCACTTGGGGACTACAAATCTGAACTCAAGTCATCATGCTTGTACAGCAAGCCTGGTGCTCAGTGAGTCATTTCCTCAGCCTGATTTCTGCTGGTCATATCACTTTGTAATTTTTCATGTTTACTTTTGTGTTTTAGCTAGAAATGAAAGTTTATCTAATCTGTCTGGAAAGAAACTTTAGAGAAAGTCTACAAAACTGGATAAGTAACAATTTCATTATTTCTTATTTTTTAAGTGTTTGATATTGTTTTCCCTTTCAATCTAACTTGTTTTAAAGTACGATTTTAAAAAAATGAACCTACTACCTGTTTGTTGCTGTTATGTAATTGTTTACTGAACAACAAAAAATGTGATCTTTATGGCAATGATTCTTTGAAAGCGATTCTAACTTCCTTTGTGACCTTGTCTCTGAACTATGTAGTCAGCTCCAAATGTGTCCCTGAGAGGTGACAGCTCAATACTCATAGAACTTGGTTCAAAAGGGCCAAAAACCATTTTTTTTTAAATCTCTCAATATTATGATGTTGTCAGTTAATTCAGAATGGCAAAATCATGGTACAGGCCAAACAAAATGTATGTGCAGAATAAATTAATCTCAGGTGAAGAACTTTGTATTATCTGCTAAATGCTTGAATGAAGGGGAAACTACGAAAATGGACGCAAGAACCAAACCATAGAAGCTGCAAGGGAAAAGCAGCACAGGATGGAAACAGCACAGGACAGACGTGATCCTACAACTCCGCACTTGTGTATTTCAAAACAGGTTTTCAAACAGGAAACCCAAGTCAGACACTCTACTAAGTGTCATAAACTAAATGAATCCAACAGGCCAAGGCTAACACAAATACTTGAGAGTCACTGATGGTAGTGAAGGATGGCTATGAAGCCATGGCCTATTGGAGTGTCTAAGAAAACAATCTAGAGAGAGTTGAGACGATGATGAACATGCAGAGAATACTGAATGGAAAGAAGAAAACTGGAAGAATGGTTTGAATCATAAAACCCGAGAAGAGCAAGGTCATAATAAAAAAAAAAGCAAAAAAAAAAAAAAAGTCCATATTGGAAGTCTCTGAAAACCTGGAGGAAAGTTTTGGTGACATGAAGACAGACTAGAAGGGGCTGGGAGTGAAAGATGAAGTAGAGGAAATGAGTGAAATAATACCTTAAAGCAAAGCAGAGGGGGCCTTGGGTAAAGAAGGTGAAGTAGTGTTGAGAGAGGGTTTCTCAGACGGAGATTTATGCATATATAAATGTTAAGAAGATGAATATGGTTGACAGACTCAGAAAGCATCTTAAATTACAACTCAAAATAGAGAAAGACATATTAATTGTAACAGGAAGTGATTAACAGGTAGAAAGCCTGGTGCATAAAAACTTCAATTAAGAAAATACAGAGTGGAGGGTTTAAGAGAAGAATCTTAATGAAATCAGAAACAATGTTTTGGCATGGCCCCAAGAGAATGGAAATGGAACCAATTTCATGTGTAATTAGAGACAGAGGATGAGAGAACAGAGGAGGACCAACTACTGCTCTAATAGTAAGAACTACGGCTTCATATACCATACACTCCGTGAACAAACAATGCCAAGAACAATTTTTTAAAAGGATAAAAGCTCAGAAGGAGTTGTCTGCAGTCTATTATATTAATAAAGCATATATCCAATGGTGTGAAAAATCAAAGAGCCCTCGTGGCAACAGAGAATATGATGATTTTCCTGGAGTAAAAAAAAAAAGTCATTTGGGAGATGGGGAGTCGGCCTTTGATTCACTTATTAATTTTGCAGAAAGCTAACCGTGCTGCACTGCTCAGGAGGTCACCCAGCTCCACACGCTTCCCGATATCCTCTTGAAAGAGAAGCAAAAGACCACAAAGCAAGCTGAGATCAAGGACTTCTTTATTTTAAAAAAATCAAGTTTCAAAGTCATGAAGAGGTCAGCATGCATCTAGATGTTAGTGCCACAAACTAATCTATAATTGAATCTACATTGAGCCACAATAATTGATTCCAAAAGTGATGGTGCTGACTTAACATGAACTTAACTATGCAATTATAAAAAGCATGGGAGTATACATATCACATTTCAAAAATCTAGCCAAAAACTCTGGGCAAAGATAAGTTCTAGTTGCATATAAAAAATATGGCATCTGCTGAGTGTCTCTCAAATTGTCTCCCCAAGTGATCACTAGCACTTAGAAGGAGAACTAGCAGGAAACATCCTGATAACAGTAAACTCAATCATCTAGGAAAGCTGATGAAAACCATAAGTAAATAAGCCTCCAGTAAACACAGAGGCTGGAAACAGACTGAGAAACCTGCCCAACTGTACTGCTAGACTCGAAAGCAGATGGAATTTGCTTCAGAAATTAGAATTAGAGCTAGAAAGATACCTCCAATCTCTCAAATAAAAGAATCTGAATCTAAAAATATTAAAACATTTGGTAGCTGGGATTCTACTATGATGATGACGTCCCAGAAAACATCTGGATTAGAGTGAAGGGTGAGTGAAGCTGGTGTACTTAATACAGAGTGCTGCAACTTACACAGCTAAGTGAATAAAGATGGATATAAAACCAGGTAAGAATGTGAGAACTATAAACTCACATTCATTCAGAAAAATCAAAGACTCAGAATATAGGTTATTAGAAGGTTCATTATTAGTAAAACAGGATCTGCAGGTAATATTCTTAGAAACTTTGAACCTCCTGGCAAGTTATGGATGTTTTTATCCAGCTGTTGATCTTAACAAAAGCAAGGACATTGAACAAGTCCACATGAAGCACAGGCAGGAAGGTGCACACCCAGAACGTATAGCACAGAACTCAGGAAGGTGCACAAACTATAGGAGCCCTTTAAGTGTGTGCTAAATAAATACATCAAAATCAGGTGAGGTCTATCTTACTCAAGATGAAGTAATAAAGAAGAAAAGCAAAAATGAAGTCTGGAAGCTACTGCAGAACCTGGGAAAGAGAACAACATTTGAGATACACTCAACAAAAATCTACCATCAAAATAACCTAAAGGGATATCCAAAAGAAAAGAGCAGAAAAAGTGTGAGCAGCTGAATGAAAGAAGAGAGTCTTTACGAACTAGGCAAGGTCTTAAAATTAACTGATTAAGTTTGCAACAGGATGGGATTAGTATGGTGAAAAGGGGATTTAAGAAGCAAAAATGCAGAACAAAATAACAACTCATAATGGAAGTGAAAAAGAGCTAAAATATGAGTCAATGACATCATAAACTCCCTTCACCTATGCTCAGAGGAAAAGACAACGATAAGGGCATGGAGAAAAAGATGTAAGTATAAAAGCTTAATACTGAGAGGTACAAAATGAACATTAAGAAAAAAATGTTAAGAAAGATATAAAATAAATGTTTAAAATAAATTTACTCAGTATACCAATTAATCCAAGTATGAGACCTAAACTGTATGATTTCTAAAAGAAAACTTTTGTAGATAAAGTCGATATCAAAAAATGTTTCTTAGCTATGGCAGCAGAACCTATACTTCCTAAGGGTAAAAAAAAATAAATAAATAAAACAATTGGACTGCATCTAATTAGAGAGCCTCTGCTCTTGAAAGACACTGCCAAAGTTCAGGGGCAAAGGCACCTGATAACTCAAGGTCCATATTCTGAAGCCACACATGGAAAGAGACAGCTGACTCCAGCAGGTGGTCTTAGGATCTGCAGATGCATGCCATGCCACATTTTCTCCTAACCCATTAAATAAATGCAAACAAACCTGTACAGTTACAAACTGGGAAAATGAAATGAAAACTCCCAAACTGGGAGAAAAAATTCAAATCTTTAATAAATGAATTCTATTTAGAATACATTTTGAAAAACCCTCAAAGCTAATGAATATAAAATTAACTCAGTAAAATAAAGATGTTGAATAAGGATTCTAGAGTGCCACAGAGGGATCTGGGTCAACTAAGAAGATGTGAAATGTATCATGATATGGGACTTAGACTGGGACTCCACAAGATCACCAAAGAAGACAATGTATGTAAATGGACAGTAAGTTCACCAAAAATTAATTGGAAACTCTAAATAATAGTACCCTCATAAAAAGAGCTGTGCAAGAGAGACTGAAACAACATGCTGAAATGAACCACAGGGTATTTCTGGTCCTCAGAGCAGAAAAGGAGGTGCTTCAGTGGGAAGACACGAAGCTCTGCATAGGCCAACCTGTCACCACCACAGAATCCTGGGTAAACTTGAGCAAGCCAGATCCAGCAAAATTTCTTACAAACACTCAAGATGACCAACAAGGATCCAAGAAATGTAAAATGTAACATTTAAAATAATGTCTATGCATTTTGTAGCATTTATTTTATAAATTATATTATTTTATATTGTTAAAATGTCATGTGGTTATTTCAACCAGCAGAACGCTTCTGAGAAGCTGTAACATCCACTCATGAATTTTAAAAATATAAAAATCTCTCAGCGGGTCAGGGGTAAAATGCTGGTCAAGCACACGAGGCCCTGGATATCATTTTCAGTATGTCACAAAAGAAAAACGATAAGAAGAAAATAAAAACAACTTCTTAGAAAACTAGGAATGAGCATATCTTTTATCAGCTACAATATGCCAAGCACAAAACCTTTAGCTAAATAGAGAGTATCTTGATAAAATATTGCTTATGAGCAAGGATGCCCACACCCGTGATGACAGGAAACAGTTTATTGGACATTATAGCAAAGCAGAAAGCTAAGAGAGAGGAAACAGCATAAAAACTAAAATAAGGAGGGAAAATTAGAATCGTTTGCTGACTGTGTAGTTAGTATTATACACAAAGCAAGCCCAAAGTAAAGTATTTTTTTAAAAAAATTTTAAAATTTTTTTCAAAGTAAATTATTTTAAAATGTTTTAAGGTTTGAAAAATTAAATAAATTTGAAAATAAAATTAAGCAAAATTTCTAAATATAGCAGTTCAATATTTTAACTGCTTTCTCTGTTCAGATGGCTACATGAATTAAAACTACAATTGTTTTAAAAAGGTAAAATATAATAATGTGACCTATTAGGTACTTAAACATAACTTAATGAAACAAATATGAAATATAGAAAAATTTATAAATGTTTAATAAGAGATATTAAAATAGACAAGTTCAGATAGCTGTTAGGGCCTTCATCAGAAAATCGTGAGACTGAATAAAATACAATTGTTAAGTTTGTGGGTTTGTTTTTGTCCATGATGAGCAAATGATCTAATTGTACTCATTTGAATCAAACTAAATGGACACTGTAACATGGTAGTATTGGCTGGTATTAATGTGTAAATCTCAATGTTTCTCCAGAAATGCCTCTGAATTTGAGATGTTCTACAATTTTGATCATTTTTGTAAGAGAAATGGTTATTTTATTCAGATACCAGTCTCCGTTCCAAAGGCAAATGAACTACAGGCTTAAAAATGTCATTTTTTTTCTTTTATTCTTAGTCTGACAAGCATAAGCCCCAATCAACAAGATAACTTGGTGTCCTTTATGATTTTGAAGTTAAGTGATTGCTCATTTGCAAAGAAGTAATTTGTAATATTTTTAAAAACCCCATTTACTGTAAGTTGAGAAATTGTTTAGGTTATATTTGGAAATTTGGCTTCTTAAAATCAAATTGCCGAGCAGAAGCCCTCAGCTGAAAGTACAGGTGTGTTGATCCCTGTGATAGTTCCCAGCAGGGTCTAGGTGAGGAATAGTGTTCTTCTACCCTCTACAGCAGCACCATCACCCGGAACTTGGACCACTTTACAGTTAGGTACTAAGGAAACTTGAATTGCTTGTCATCTTCTTTCTTTTCTTTTCCCTCCTGTGTATCACTAAACAGCTAGTTTCTCTCCCTTTTGTTGGTTCCCATTGTGTATCTTTTAAAAGAAGTACTGTAATCAGATGCCAGCCAATAAATTGTCACACGATGGAAAAAACGATATGCCACAGCATTGTAAGGTTTAATAAAAGAAAAAAAAAAAGATAGACAAGCTAATGGAGGAATATACTCAGAAGATAAAATGGAAATTTTTATTTATATTCAAGCTAAAGCAAAACTATTACAAATCCAACAAAAGACCCTTCAGAATTTTTGCAAAACCTGACTCTTAAATTCAAAATGAAGAGGCACAGTTGCAAATATCTAAGAAAAAAATTGAAGATAAAAACTAGTATTGGAAGTACAGGTTCTCACTCTGTGGGCACTCCAGGTTTAATATATGCTCAGGGTAACTAAAATGGTACAACAGGAGATAGGCTACTTAATGCAGTCATAATCATTTTAATTTTACTAGTAAGAAATGCACTGATGGTTTCTCAGTGGACACTGTCAATATCCAGTGTCCGCTTTAGCACCCAGGACAGTCTGCTTAAATATAACCTCCTGTTAGAATGATACAGAAACATTCCCTTTTGGATTAGTCTAGAACTTGAATGTCAGTGATAATAAACTCTTATAGTGATTCAACTATAAAATAATATATTATAAAATAATGAAAATCTTTAGTACAACTTGATATAACTCTTCTCATTGTAGTTAAATGGAATCTCAAATGATTTCAGACCTCTCATATATTTTCTTCTTACTCATCTATGATAAGAAGTCACATTATGGTTAGATAGGACAATACCTTACAGATTATATCTGTTACTAAATTTAGTAATAATAGTACAAGAAAATGGCTGGGAGATGTCTTAGTGGGTAAAGTACTTGCCACACAAGTGTGAGACTTGAGTTTGGACCTTCAACATTCAAATAAATGTCAGATAGATGTGGCAGCCCACCTGTAATTCCCATCCCAGATGGCAGACTAGGGATCTCCAGAACAATCTAGCTAGCTAGAGTAGCTTGAAGGGTACGCTCCAGGCCCGGCCTCTGTGAATAAGATAGTAGTCAAGGAAGCCTCTTGACATGAGCCTCCACATGTGCACATGCACCAGAATGCGCACACACGCACATGAAACCCCACAGTAGAACATGCACACACACACAAGCACACTCTACACACAGAAATATATAAGAAATATAGAAATAGAAAAATATGTATAGTTTCTATTACATACTTCCAATTAGTTTTTTTAATTTTTATTTTTTAAATTACACTCATGATATTCATTAATTACACTCATGATATTAATCACATTTGTGGTATTCATAGATTATATTCGCAGTATTCATTCAATTATATATATTGAATATATATATATTAATGCCGAATGCCGTTTATTGAAGGAGGGAGGAAGTCTTAAATACAGACTTACAGAACAATGGGAGAACCCTGGAGGGCAGAAGTTTGCTACTGATGTTTTATAATCTTGCATCTAAGCTGTTAACACCCAATATTCAGGATTCACAGACAAGGAACTTCCCTTAAGCATTCAGGAGAATTGAACTTGGCAGGGAATCAGCATTGGGAGGATATCAAGGTCAAGGTCCGCAAGCAAGGCAACAGATACCCAAAATGGGGGTATCTGTTTTATTAAAACATGAGCTTCTATTAAAAAATGAGCTTTTATTAAAAGACATGAGCTTTTATTAAAAAATGAGCTTCTGACCTGGGTTGCGTGGGACTTCAGCAGGTCACCTTACCCGTCATGGAGACGCCTGCCCAGGCCACACAGGTGCTCTATTTTAGGTTGGTGAGTGCCCCCCAGGCATTACCCATCTCTGAATACTCATTATCATACAGGCTCAATCGTGTGTGAGCTGCAGAGTTAACTGCTGCCGAAGATCTCAAAGTGGCACTGGGCTTGCAATCTGTGTGTATTCGACACAGAAAAGACCAACAGAGGTCCTATCTCACCCATAGCCAGTAGGCTAAAGGCAACTGAGCCATTTCCTTCCTTAACAAGCCTTACTGTACATTGGAGTCCTTGTAAGATAGTGTCCCAAAAGCAATTGGAACTTGAGTTTATAAATTTATAATTTTCAAAGCCAATCGAGATGTATGTAACTACTGAATTAAATTTATCATGTCCAATAGAACGGAAGATTAACTAACTGTGGTAGCTACTTTTATTGCCAGGGTCTCCACTGTGCTAGCTGTAGTAAGCAATTATGAAATAATCCCATAAACAGTAGCAGTGGTGGCCACCATTGCTATAACAGCAACAGCGGCAGCAGCAATGTCAAATTCTCTTCTGGAGTGTGTGGACATCCACTGACATGGATACAACTCCAGTAACATGAACCGCCAAGGCCCATTTTTCTTGATCCCAGCATGACTTTAGCTGCCAGCTCTTCTGGAGAATCCAATCTCATGGCTACAGTTCCTAGGCTTACATTAATGCTTGCCAAAGCTGGTGATATTAGGCTCTCAATCTCCATTGGCATCAGAAGGGTAGATTTTTTTCATGAAGACCCATTAGGTCTCTGTCATGTTGGGCTTCAGCAGCAGTCACAGGGCGCGTTCAGTGCTCAGGAATCCAAAGAGGAACCTCATTGTCCTGAGGAAAGACATAAACAGAACCCCGGGGCCACACCAACACTAGATCGGGTCTCCTCTACATGCTAGTAGAAAGATCCTTCCATCGCTCCAGAGGGTGATTTGCAATAGGAGCCCTCCACCGATAAAAAATTTTAAATATATAAAACAAGGGAAAGAATAGAATGTGGAGAGGAATGATGAGTTCCTAGTTCTCCCTTTTTTTACTTTAGTAAAATGTTTGTTTAATATTCAAAATTTTCTTTTATTTTTATTTATTTTTTTATTGTTTAAAATTAATTAATTAATTTATTTATTTTTCTATTATCAGCTTGATACAGTATGTATTCTTATCTTAATAGTGAGATGTTTCATTGAGGCTTGCTCAGTAATTGAGTAAAACTGAAATTTATTATAATCCACAGTTGTCCTAGGGACCTCCTTGCTATATATATAGCCTCTATGGTTCTGTGGGTTGTAGTCTGATTGTTCTTTCTTCTATATCTAGAATCCACTTATGAGTGAGTACATACCATGTTGGTCTTTCTGGGTTTGGGTTACTTCACTCAGGATGATTTTTTTCTAGTTCCATTTGCCTGCAAATTGCATGATTTCATTGTTATTCTCTGCTGAGTAGTACTCCATTGTGTTTATGTACCACATTTTCTTCATCCATTCTTCAGTTGACGGGCATCTCGGTTGTTTCCAGGTTCTGGATATCACAAATAGTGCTGCTATGAACATAGTTGAACATGTATCTTTATGGTATGAATCAGCATTCCTTGGGTATATGTCCAAGAGTGGTATAGCTGGGTCTTGAGGTAGTTCGATTTCTAATTTTCTGAGAAACCGCCATATTGATTTCCACAGTGGTTGTACAAGCTTGCAACCAACAGTGGAGGAGTGTTCCCTTTGCTCCACATCCTCTCCAACATTGACTGTCATTGGTATTTTTTATCTTAGCCATTCTGACAGGTATAAGATGGTATCTCAGAGTCGTTTTGATTTGCATTTCTCTGACGATTAAGGATGTTGAGCATTTCTTTAAATGTCTTTCAGCCATTTGTGATTCTTGTTTTGTGAATTCTGTTTAGCTCTTTAGCCCATTTTTTAATTGGATTGTTTAGTATCTTGATGTCTAGTTTCTTGAGTTCTTTATATACTGTGGAGATCAATCCTCTATCAGATGTGGGGATGGTGAAGATCTTTTCCCATTCTGTTGGCTGTCTTTTTGTCTTACTGACCGTGACTTTCGCCCTGCAAAAGCTTCTCAATTTCGAGAGGTCCCATTTATTAATTGTTGTGCTCAGGGTCTGTACTGTTGGTGTTATATTTAGGAAATGGTCTCTGGTGCCAATACATTCAAGAGTACTTCCTACTTTCTTTTCTATTAAGTTTAGTGTAACTAGATTTATGTTGAGGTCCTTGATCCACTTGGACTTGAGTTTTGTGCATGGTGACAGATATGGATCTATTTGTAATCTTTTACATATTGACATCCAGTTATGCCAGCACCATATGTTAAAGATACTTTCTTTTTTCCATTGTATAGTTTTGGCTTCTTTGTCAAAAACCAGGTGTTCATATGTGCATGGATTAAAGTCAGGGTCTTCAATTCGATTCCATTGGTCTGTATGTCGGTTTTTATACCAGTACCAAGCTGTTTTTATTACTATAGCTCTACAGTAGAGTTTGAGGTCAGGGATGGTGATGCCTCCAAAGATTGTTTTATCGTATAGGATTCTTTTAGCTATCCTGGGTCTTTTGTTTTTCCATATGAAGTTGAGTATTTTTCTTTCCAAGTCTGTGAAGAATTGTGTTGGGATTTTGATGGGGATTGCATTGAATCTGTAGATTGCTTTTGGTAAGATTGCCATTTTTACTATGTTAATCCTACCTATCCATGAGCATGGGAGATCCTTCCATCTTCTGATATCTTCTTCAATTTCTTTACAGATTTAAAGTTCTTATCAAAAAGGTCCTTCACTTATTTAGTTAGTGTTATCCCAAGGTATTTTATATTATTTGTGGCTATTGTAAAGGGTGATGTTTCTCTGACTTCTTTCTCAGCCTTTTTATCATTTGTGTATAGGAGGGCTACTGATTTTTTTGAGTTGATCTTGTATCCTGCCACTTTACTGAAGGAGTTTATCAGCTGTAGGAGTTCCCAGGTATAGTTTTTGGGGTCACTTATGTATACTATCATATCATCTGCAAATAGTGAAAGTTTGACTTCTTCCTTTCTGATTGTATCCCTTTGATCTCCTTTTGTTGTCTTATTGCTCTAGCTAGAACTTCTAGTACTATATTGAATAAATATGGGGAGAGTGGACAGCCTTGTCTTGTTCCTGAATTTAGTGGTATCGCTTTGAGTTTCTCTCCGTTTAATTTGATGTTTGCTGTTGGCTTGCTATAAATTGCCTTTATTATGTTTAGGAATGTTCCTTGTATTCCTGATCTTTCTAAGACCTTTATCATAAAGGGGTGTTGGATTTTGTCAAAGGCTTTTTCAGCATCTAATGAGATGATCATGTGGTTTATTTCTTTCAGTTTGTTTATATGGTGTATTACATTGACAGATTTTCGTATGTTGAACCATCCTTGAATCCCTGGGATGAATCCTACTTGGTCGTGATGGATTAATTTTTTTTGATGTATTCTTGGATTCGGTTTGCCAATACTTTGTTGAGTGTTTTTGCATCAATGTTCATGAGGGAGATTGGTCTGTAGTTCTCTTTCTTTGTTGCATCTTTGTGTGGTTTGGGTATCAGGGTAATTGTAGCCTCATAAAAAGAGTTTGGTAGTGTTCCTTCTGTTTCTATTGTGTGGAACAATTTGAAGAGTATTGGTATTAGTTCTTCTTTGAAAGTCTGGTAGAATTCTGCACTGAAACCATCTGGTCCTGGGCTTTTTTTGGTTGGGAGACTTTTGATGACTGTTTCTGTTTCTTTAGGGTTATTGGACTATTTAGATGGTTTATCTGGTCTTGATTTAATTTTGGTATGTGGTATTTGTCCAGAAAATTGTCCATTTCTTCCTGGTTTTCCATTTTTATGGAGTACAGGTTTTTGAAGTATGATCTGATGATTCTCTGGATTTCATTGTCTGTTGTTATGTCTCCCTTTTCATTTCTGACTTTGTTAATTTGGGTGCTCTCTCTCTGCCTTTTGGTTAATTTGGCTAGGGGTTTGTCTATCTTGTTGATTTTTTCAAAGAACCAACTCTTTGTTTCATTGATTTTTTTTGTATTGTTCTCTTGTTTTCTATTTCGTTGATTTCAGCCCTCAATTTGATTATTTCCTGGCGTCTATTTCTCCTGGGTGAGTTTGTTTCTTTTTGGTCTAGAGCTTTCAGTTGTGCTGTTAATTCATTGGTATGGGATTGCTCCATCTTCTTCATGTGTGCATTTAGAGCTATGAATTTTCCTCTTAGTACTGCTTTCATAATATCCCATAAGTTTGGTTATGTTGTATTTTCAATTTCATTGAATTCTAGAAAATCTTTAATTTCTTTATTTCTTCCTTGACCCATTGATGTTTCAGGTGGGCATTATTCAGTTTCCATGAGTTTGTAGGTTTTCTATAATTTTTGTTGTTGTTGAAGTCTAACTTTAAGGCATGGTGGTCTGATCAGATACAGAAGGTTATTCCAATTTCTTTGTATCTGTTGAGATTTGTTTTGTGGCCAAGCATGTGGTCAATTTTTGAGAAGGTTCCATGGGGTACTGAGAAGAAGGTATATTCTTTTGTGTTATGATGGAATGTTCTGTAGATATCTATTAGGTCCATTTGAGTCATAATATCTGTTAGGTCCTTTACTTCTTTGTTAAGTTTCAGTCTGGTAGATCTGTCTTTTCGTGAGAGTGGTGTGTTGAAATCTCCCACTACTAATGTGTGGGGTTTGATGTGCATTTTAAGCTTTAGTAGTGTTTCTTTTATGAATGTAGGTCCTTTTGTATTTGGGGCATAAATATTTAAAATCGAGACTTCATCTTGGTGGATTTTTCCTGTGATAAATATGTAATGTCCACCCTGGTCTCTTTTGATTGATTTTAGTTTGAAGTCTATTTTATTAGATATTAGGATAGCTACACCAGCTTGTTTCTTAGGTCCATTTGCTTGGAAAGCCTTTTCCAGCCCTTTACTTGGAGGTAGTGTCTGTCTTTGAAGTTAAGGTGTGTTTCTTGTATGCAGCAGATGGATGGGTCCTGTTTTCTTATCCATTCTGTTAGCTTGTGTCTTTTTATAGGTGAGTTGAGACCATTGATATTGATGGATATTAATGACCAGTGATTGTTAATTCCTGTTATTTTTTGTGGTTGTGTTGTGTTGTCCTTCTTTCTTGTATATTGGTGTGGGGTTATCTATTGCCTGAGTTTTCGTGGATGTGTTTAGCTTCTTTGGATTGGATTTTCCCTTCTAGTGCTTTCTGTAGGGATGGGTTTGTGGACAGGTATTGATTAAATCTGGTTTTTTTTTTTTTGGTTTTTTTATTATTATTATTATTATTATTATTATTATTATTATTATTATTTTACAACACCATTCAGTTCAACATAATAGCCACAGAATCCCCTGTTCTCCCCCTCTCGCCCACCCCTCCCCCCAGCCCACCCCCCATTCCCACCTCCTCCAGATCAAGGTCTCCCCCGAGGACCGGGGTTGACCTGGTAGACTCAGTCCAGGCAGGTCCATTCCCCCCTCCCAGACCGAGCCAAGTGTCCCTGCATAAGTCCCAGGATTCAAACAGCCAACTCATGCAACGAGCCCAGGACCTGGCACCAATGCACAGCTGCCTCCCAAACAGATCAAGCCAACTGACTGTCTCACCCGTTCAGGTGGCCTGATCCAGTTGGGGGCCCCTCAGCCTAAACCCCATCCAAGGACTGAGGAATCTGAAGGCAGACATCCACGGCTGGGCCCCTGGTGGAGCACTGGGAGTCTAATTAGTGAGTATGAAGAGGATTTATATGAGCGAGAATTGTTGAAGCCAAGGTTGGATAAAGCACCGGGATAAATAACCAAATGAATGGAAGCACAGGATCTAAATCTGGTTTTATCATGGAATATTTTGTTTACTCCGCCTATGGTGATTGAGAGTTTTGCTTGGTATAATAGTCTGGGTTGGCATCCATGGTCTCTTAGTGTCTGCCTAAGATTTCTCCAGGACCTTCTAGCTTTCATAGTCTCTATTGAGAAGTCTGGTGTTATTCTGATTTAACTCCCCTGCCTTTATATGTTACTTAGTCTTTTTCCTTTGTGGCTCTTAATATTTTTTCTTTGTTCTGTGTGTTTAGTGTTTTGATTATTATGTGGCGAGGGGACCTTTTTTTTGGATCCAGCCTATTTGGTGTTCTGTAAGCTTCTTGTATCTTCATAGGTATTTCTTTCTTTTGGTTAGGAAAGTTTTCTTCTATGATTTTGTTGAATATATTTTCTGTGACTTTGAGTTGGTATTCTCCTTCTTCTATCCCTATTATTCTTAGGTTTGTTCTTTTCATGGTGTCCCAAATTTCTTAGACGTTTTGTGTTATGACTTTTTTGTCTTTAGTGTTTTCTTTGACTGACAAATCTATTTTCTCTATTGTGTCTTCAGTGTCAGAGATTCTCTGTTCCATCTCTTGCATTCGATTGGTTATGCTTGTTTCTGTAGTTCCTGTTCGTTTAGTCAGGATTTCTATTTCCAGCATTCCCTCAGCATGTGTTTTCTTTATTATCTCAAATTCATTTTTCAGATCTTGGAATGTTTCTTTCATCTGTATAATTGCTTTTTCTTGGCTTTCTTTGATTTCTTCCAATTTTTTGTTCGTTTTTCTTCCATTTCTTTAAGGGAATTTTTTATTTCCTCTTTAACGGAATTTTTTATTCATTCCTTCTTTCAGGGCCTCTATCATCTTCTTAAAGTCATTTTTAGGATTGATTTCTTCTCTTTCTTCTGTCTTGGTATGTTCAGGTCTTGTAGGTGTAGAATCACTAGGTTCTGATGTTGCCATATACGTCTTTATGTTGTTGCCTGTATTTTTGCACTGGCATCTACTCATTTCTTCCTCTGCTCGGTGCAGGTGGTGTCTGTGTCTGAAAGTGCCTCTCTTGTTCTAATTTTTAGTCTTGGTTCACTGGGAGTTCTTGGTTAAATTGGTGCTGTTGGGCTGTTTCTTTGGGAGAAGCTGATCTCAAGTCAGTGAAGTATATACTTATGATTCTGGTGATCTGGTTCGGTGGTTGGGCAGTGCCTTCTTCTGTGTTCTCAGGTCATGTTTTATTCATTCATCAACTCCTCAGCTGATCTTGTTTCCACAGACTTCAAACTGTAGGGATCTGAATCCTCTCCCAGATGGATTTCAGCTGAACAGGGTAGTTTCACCAACACCTCCAAGTTGTTGGGTTTCGCAGGATCAGCAGCTGGGCCCTGGTTGGTCTCAGACAGAGTGTTCAGATCCGTTCTGGTTCCTTCCCATGGAGATAGCTTCTTCTCCAGGTGTTGGGATTAAAGGTATCCCTGTTCCAAGCTCTTGATTAAGAGCTTGTTTTCACTAACTCTTCAGCAGGTAATAGCTCAGTTTCTGGTCTTTATTGTAACTGTGTTTTGGGCACCACCCACGGGGCCTGCCCGCCTCTACCAGCCACCACCTACACGCCTCTGCCCTGCTAGGTTTTTAAAAATTCTTATTTTCAGGGCTGGAGAGATGGCTGAGATGTTAAGAGCATTGGCTGCTCTTCTAGAGGTCCTGAGTTCAATTCCCCTCAATTAGTTTTTAAATATGTTTCAATCAGTTAAAATCAGCATGACATCTTTATCAATTATAAATTATAGATCAGATCACTTTCACACTGTAGTAGAATAGTACTTATGCTACTTATCCAAGGAAAATTTTAGGAAGTACAAGTTTGTTTTTAAACCAGAATAAAATGTCTTAGAAACTTTGTGATGGTTAGTGCCAACTGTCAACTTGACAAGTTCTACAACCACCTGGGAGACAGGCCTCTGTACATGGTTGTGAGGGATTTTCTTAATTGGGTTGGGAAGGCCCACCCTGTGAGTGGCACCACCTCACAGGTTGGGCCCTGGACTAAATGAAAAGCAGAGAGGAAGCTGAGAAGCAAGCACACCATAAGTCATTGCTCTCTGTTCTTGACTAGACGTGGAATATGATCAGCTACTTCAAGTTTTGGCTGCGTTAACTCCCCTGCAGTGATGGATGGCAGCCTGGAATTGTGAGCCAAATAAACCATTAAGTTGCTTTCATTAACTGGTAAAGAAACTAAGACACAAGGTGACCTAATACACATTTTCACAAACACCTAAAGCACAGTGACTAATAATTCTTTGTCACTATTCATCAACATTGCAAACAAAATCACTAAGCCATGGTTCATCATGCTGGCAATATTTAAAACTAAAATTAGAATTACATTATTATTATTTTACTATACTTCAAAATTCTAATATCACACTGCTTTAAGTGCTTTTCCTTTCTATCACAATTAAAACATCGAGCTCCTGGGTGAACTATAAGGCTGTCTGCACTTCAAGCAACTGCATCCAAATTTTTTTTATAGGCATTGCTTCATCTAAAAAGCCTATTGACAGCCAGGCAGTGGTGGCACACACCTTTAATCCCAGGAGTCAGAAGCAGGTGGATCTCTGAGAATTTGAGGCCAGCTTGGTGTACAGAGCTAGTTCCAAAATAGCCAAGGCTAACAAGAGAAACCCTGTCTCAAACATCCCTGCCCGAAACAAAAGAAAAAATTAAAAAAGAAAATAAAAAGCCTATTGAAATAAAGCCCCCCTTTGAATAGACACCCACTTATTTAGTATTCTATTAAGATTAGTTCCTAATAAATACAAGGACAGAAACATTGTCATTATAACTTGGCAGTTTGAATATTTTTAAGCCATTCCTATTGGGAACTTAATCTCTATTGCCTACTAATACTATAAGTGTTGATCAAAACAGCAAACAAGCAACCAGAGATAAAGGAGATTTAAAACAGCTTGATAGAAAAAGTTTTTCCAATCATATTTAAAAATATAACTTATTTGAAAAATCACTTCAGGGGAAAATAATCTGTGTTTCCACTTAGTGGGAGATTATAAATACTATAAATGTTAAAACAGAGAACATTTTTTTAAATCTATGTCAGTTTATTGGAAAAGTAAAATACAAAACCTATTTCCTAACTTTAAACAAAACTAGGCAAAGGAGATCGTCAGCTAATTTCTTCATACACATACAACTTCATAGAATGGCTTTCAATGAGATGGTAAACATTTGTTGAATACCACTAGCATTGACAGTAGGCTTCAAAAAGGTTCACATAGAAACATAATGAACAAGAACATTCCGAATTGAATTGCTTCATAACCCCATTTAGACTTTGTCACACTAACTGAAATTTTACCTGAAAAGGCAGTTAATATATGAAAATATACATAGACATTTTCAAGAAAGCTACAAAAAATCCAGAAACCTTGATTTGAAAGAATATTTTTGTATATGTGAATGTGTTTATGCGTATGTGTATTTGTATGTAAATTCAGTCAAATAAGCCACTAAGAATGTCTCACATTGTTTCTTTACATGCAACGCTTGTTCAATTGTAATCAACCCTTTGCAAACATGCAGATGCATGACTTAGAGCACTTGAGTCAGATTCTTCTCAATCAATGAGGTGCTCATGGGAAGTGTGCTTTCAGGGTCAGGGTTCAAAAGTAGAGTTGGGTCAGCAAAAGAGAGGAAAGGCCTTCCTTAACTCTTCCCTGGGGCTCCCACTCACTTCACTGACTCTCCGAAACACTACTGAACAGTCAAGTTCTGCCAGACCCAGAGTCCGGGTGGAGGGCTATTCTCCAACATGTGTCTTTCCTAACTACACATTAAAAGTTTGACAGAAAACTATGTCCAACAGAAATGCACATGTATGTATACAATTTTATGTTATCCACATTATAATTTTCTTCTTCTCCTCAGACCATGAGTTTTATTCATGTTTAGTCCTGTATATATAGGACCATATAGAATGAACTATTTTGTACCAAGATTCTTTGCTCCACATTTAGATTTGTGAGATAAAAAGTTATTACTTTATATTACTAGTACTATTAGAAAATCACACAACTTGTCTACACAGTTTTAGTATAAAATATATTTCATTGTATGCTTTTCAAAAATGCAAAGAATTAAATAGCATAAATTTGTTTCATGTCACCTTTTGAATATTACTGCAAGAAAGGAGTTTGAAAGTTATTAATCAAAAAGGTTTTAAACACCTATTGAATATTTCAATTTGTACACTACTTCAATCCATGCCTTATTATTTTTTAGTTCCCACAACTTAGCATCAAATTTGATAACTACAGAAATATAAAAAGGGAATAAAGTAAACCTAACATCTCTACCTGCTGAGAGATTTTTATTTACTCATATACTTATCGAGTTATTTTTGGTCTGGGAATCAGGCCCAGTTCCTTTCTATGCTGACAAATTTTAACTACTAAAAAAAAAAAAAGAAAAAAAAACAATTGTATTGCAATGTTTATCATTCAAACAATAGCACTATATTGTTCTGTTATATGCAATCACTTTCTCGTTGTGTAGTCTACTGGGTTTCCCATATTCTTTACTTTTCATTGAAAAATAAAAAAAACATACAATTCATGACATTTACAGTTATAGTTTCAGATAACTTCTAAGTACATGAAAGTATTAAAACTACTTTCTACAATAAAAATGAAATAGGAAAGAAAAATGATCAGACCATATAGAGAACAAACACACAGAATGGTAGTAGTCAGCAACATTAAAGTTGTGTTAAATCTTAAAAACAGTGACAAGTAAGTCAGCTCTCTAGAGTCAACATTCAAAGTGAACTACTGGTTGCAGTCTCTGATGGCTAGTCTTCATTATCAACATTATTGCATGGAGAATCACCTGGAAAACTGGTGAAGAGTACTCTGAGGCGTATCTGTAAGAGCATCTCCAGAGGACTGACAGAGCAGGGCAGATACACCCTGAGCATCAGCAGCACCAACCCAATGGCTGAGGACTAGAGTACAAGTGGAAAAGGGGGCAGCCAGCAGAGCACAGGCACACTGGTCTCTGCCTGCCATCAGGTGACCTACTCTGCTCTTCCACACCTTCCCACATGATGGAAGGAGCCTCTAAAGCCAGGAACCAATAGGTCTTTCCTTTCTTGGACAGAGACAATAGGAGTGACTAATATGTGATCCAAAGTGTCCCTTTTCAATAACAATAGCTTTGAAATATCAAGTTGAAACTGAAACCAAAGACTAAATTGGCCATTTCAACTGTTTAAAGAGGGGATCAGTATCATCTCATATACTCCCCAGACCTTCACATCTCCGGCACAACCATGTCACAATAAAGTCACACAATTTCCCCACTAATATCTCAATCATTATATAGCATCCTAATTAACAGGAATACATTTACATGGTTACAAAACTCTGGGATGGAATTCTAAGAAAGAATCAGAGGACCTGCGATGTAAAGTTGAAGACACAGAAGGAGCATGTCTGAAAAGGTGAGGCAGTGAAGGGAGACAAGCATTCGGAGTAAGCTCACAGATGGAAAGGAAATGAGATCAGCCATGGCAGGCAGAATCTCCAGACAGGACAAGACCAAAACCCAGGAGTACTTCCCATGTCTCCACTGTGAAATCAGGTAGAGAGCTCCCCATCTCAAACAGTCCTGCTATTAGCAATCACCTTTCTGATTATCCCTAACATGTTTTTAAATTCTTTGACTTATACTAAACTCATTAAATACTCAAATATGAATTTACATACACATACTTCTGCCTTCTCTGCCATCCTCAACTATCCATTTAATTGCACAGAGGAAACAGCCCTTACTATATTAACTATATGAGAGCATAATGCCACGGTGTAAACATAAGATTATTTTTACCTTGTATATATTTATTCAAGAAAAAAAAAGCTTGCAAGAAGTCAAGGCAACTTTTTACATCATAGGGCTGCAAAGTAAAATCATACTTAGGCCAGCGAAATAGCACAATCTTAGATCCACAGTAGTTAACAGTCACTCCTTGGAATAGTCTCCATTTGGAAAATAGCCAGCTCCTGCTATTTACTCTGGAGTTCCGACTTCACAATGACTTCCTCTGTTATTTTCCATTTTGGTTATTGCTGCTATACTGGGTGCTAAACTGTTAAGACCATCAGCCCAGTGTTCAAAATGAAGGCACTGACTACCTAGGGGCTAGGGAGGCATGAATCTACCAGGGAATTTTACTTAAAGTCTAAAATAGTTTCTTTTAACTCCAAATACAATTTGTTATTTTGGTATGGTCCTTTCAAGCCCTTGATGAGTGTTAGTCTTCTAATGAATCAAGATGACAATTTAATGTTTAATGAGAATAATTGCTTGCCTTTTGATCCCCCTTCACGGCATCTGGTTCATGGCTGATGTGAACAAATAAGCAACAAGTCCTTGTGTAGATAAAAACATTACTTCTTGTGATGTCATAGCATATAAATTATTCTAAGATGTTCCTTTAGCCAGTAAGCCAATTTACTAATAAACAAAGCCGGGGGAAGAGCTGGGCTGCAGTCTTCCCAGGGAGAATGTGATACAAAGCATGCTTGATGGGAGGTGTCCTTTGGTGTAGTTCTGCAAATGCCTGTGGTTTGGAGGTTCAGGAAAGAAAACAAATTAGCTAGGCACACTGACCTCAGGGAAGCCCCTCCCCCCTTGAATCCCTTGAATCAGGTGCCACATTGACCTTCCTCCAGTAAAATTCCTTCTGCTCTGTACTGCCACTGCCAACTTTTTTAAATAGCCTACCAAATGGTTATATGGTCCTCTGGGAATGTGTTTTCTTACATTGCCTGACGTATGGTAAGAACTGAGTATTTATTAAGTAAATGAGTATTTTCCAGCTGAAATTTTTACAGTAAAAAAACAAAGAAAGTCAAGCAGTCTACTCAAGTTAAGTGAGTGGAATGGAAAAGCAAGCTCTAATGCCATGTACCTTCATGCATCGGGTCAGGAGATAAAGCCCTTCCTAAAAAATGCTTAGGTAGTAATCCATTTGTGAACATAACAACTAAAACACTTTATTACCCAACAAAATCTGCACAGTGATTTCTAAAGACCCTAAGAGCTAAACCTCATTTTGTAAGAATGTGTTTCCACTTAAGAGGACGAGGGCATCTGAAACCACTAAGTTCGATTTTTCTCTTATTCTTATCACTTCAAAACAGCTGAACTGGTTCTTCTGTTAAAAAAAAAAAATCAACTAGTAGACTAAGTCTGAAAACAGAGCTCCATGATGGTAAAGCAATGTGAAACGACATCCTCCAAGGTATTGTGAAACACGACACTGTCTAGTTCATTTGGCTCTCAGTGTAGTATGAGCAACTTGTCTGCTTCTTATTTTTATTGTTATTTTATGTGTATAGGCATTTTGCCTCCCTGTATGGTAGGACATCCATGCATCCAAGGCCCACAGAGGCCAGAAGGGGCTTAGGATGCTCTGGCACTGAAGTTACAGAAAGTTTCAACCACTAAGTGGGTGCTGAGACTAGAACCTAGGTCCTGGGGAAGAGAAGCTAGTACTCATAACCACTGAGCCATCTCTCCAGCCCCAAGTAAGAGCAATTTTGAAAATATTAAATATTTTGTAACTTTTTTTACTCACTTCAAAGCTTCCTCAAATTTATGGATCTTCCTCTGAGCATCTTCTTTCTCTTTATCAAGTTCACTTTGCAATTCATGAACCTGCCAATAGAGAGCATATGAAACTCACTGGAAGACAAGGATGCTCAGAGATATAAAGAAACAACAATCTCAAATCCATTCATTCAGACTTAGGTATTTCATGGTAGAAACCTGCTTAACCACAGAATAATTTCAATGTTCAACTCCTAATACAACTTTTCAATTCAAAGTTAGATTTGCTTACAAACAAATTGGTATACATCAACTTCAAAAAATGTACCAATCACTTTGATTTTTAAAAAATCCTAGTTTTGACAAAGGAAAGAATTTTCATAGGATTGAAAAGACCAGAATAAATAATGTGTCTGCATTAACCAAATATAGAAGGGCTATTATGAAATCTTCCATTGCTAAGCATGACTTGTGCACCCATTGACCAAGTTTGGAACAAAATGTCCATCATGATTGATTGCGTCTTTCCTGTGTGTAGCAACCTTTGAGTAGGTGGATGATAGCACTAATCACAATGGCTAAGGGAAAATTCTCTTCACACATTCAAATATGCAGTATGGATACTCCATGTGGACATTATAGAGATCTTCTAAAATGGAAGAGAAAGTTTTGAGCAGCTGACAGAAAGGGAAAAGTGAATGACAGTGTAGTTGTGCCCACACAGCAGTGAGGCTGCAGAGCCTTCCTGAGTGCTAAGAAAGCTCTCAACTCAGCATTTGAAAGTATCACTTACAGACCTAGACAATACCGTAGGACGGAACATGAATCTGACGGACAATGAGACGAAAGGAATGACAAAAATCTCACACACACACACACACACACACACACACACACACACACACACAAACACACACACACACACACACCACCCCATGCACACTCTAAAGCCATGTCATACGTAGTATTGGAATTAGCCAAAAGTAGTTAGATATTTTATTTTGGGTTTTTTTGTTTTTTTGTTTGTTTGTTTGTTTGTTTGTTTTTCTAGACAGGGTTTCTCTGTGTAGTTTTTTTGTTGTTTTGTTTTTGTTTGTTTGGTTGATTTTTTGGGGGGAGTGTCTGTCCTGGATCTGGCTCTGTAGACCAGGCTGGGCTCAAACTCACAGAGATCCACCTGGCTCTGCCTCCTGAGTGCTGGGATTAAAGGCGTGCGCCACCACCACCCAGTGTAGTTATTATTTTTTAATCAGCTTGGTTGAAAACCTATTTAACTCAAATCCCACATTTTTCTGGCCTTCCTTTTTATAATCATCTTGAATTTTTCCCTTTGTGTAAGGAAAATAAATTAGTAAGATCAGCTGTATTCTTGTAAACCAAAAGTAGTGAAGCAGAGAGGCAATTTTTCATGATAATTTCAAAAAAAAAGCCTCTACTGATTTCTGTGGTGGCAACCACTAAATCAAAAACTGAGAAGTAGAGGAGACAATGAATGCTGGGGCAGTGAGTGACCAGGAAAATTAGCAGACACAGCACCCCTTCCTGGTACTGTAATGATCAACTAAAATATCTCATAAATACTATTTTCTTACAATGAGAAGAATCACTTCACCTTGAAAATCTTTACCACTAAATTTATTTATAAAAAGAAAACTATGTTCACAATTTACCAGGTTCACACTTCAATTGCTGTTTCACTTTTTACAGGTCCTTGATATATATTTCAATGCTTGGCATATAGTAAGCATGTTAAATTAGAATATAAACAAACCTTATACATTAAGTATTTTTTGGGAAACCCTAGCTAGAATTATAGAATGAGTTTAAATGGTCATATCCCTACTTCTCAAGTTATTTAGTATGCTGTGTCTTTGCCCTTCTACAAATGGGGATCAACAATAACCATATCAAAGTATTCTGATAAATGTGAATTACTTCAGGTAAGGCTCTTACAAATATGAAAACATATATTCTCAATCAATAGTAAAAATGTTAATTTCTGGGGAGGGAGGAGAACTGTGGTTGGTATGTAAGATGAAAAAGAGTTTTTAAATAAAATAAAATGTAAAAAAAAATATAATTACTATGTCAGATTGAACACTAAAGTATTTCTTGATTATTCCAGGTCATTACGACCAATAGACAAATGTTCACAGTACACAAGTCTGTTTTCCCTTTCATAAAGCAGATCCTGAATTGTCAAGCAATCTGAGTTCTTGTGAGTTCTCTGTATCACTCACTACACAATCTTAACCTGTTTCTAATTTTGGCTTCCACTTCTTAATGCGTGTGTGAGACACGCACCTTGATAAACAGTTCTAAGACTATCAGCCCCATTTCTGAAGGCCGAGAGAACTAGCTGGGTGGGGCAGAAAGGCTCCCCTCTAGGTAAGAATGCATGCACTGATACACATGCTTTGAAGCTGTTTTTCAATCACGTTACTATTTCTGTGCCCAGCGTCCCTGACCCATACTGAAGCAGACAGTAAAGGATGTTCTGGGTTTGCTTCCTCTTCACAGAATGTTTTAGTATTGCATGCTTGAGATCCTTTTTAAATTATCACTTTATTTTGATCTATATTTCAGGTATTTGCAGATAATATATAATTAAATACCATGCAAATAATCAATGCATACTGATTTTGATGGAAGACTGTAGCTTAATATTTGTGTTGGGAACATTATATAAATTATTTTTACATAAAACTAGGGAACAATATAAAGATGATGTTACTGCCTAATATCTACCCTTTATTTTTATTTCTATTTCTTTTTCACTTGTATTGCTATCTTGCCCAAAGGTAATATGGAGTAAGATTTAATATGATTTATTTCTAATCTTTCCTCAATATATAGTTAATACTAAACTATAGTATTTTAGGTAGTTAAGGCACCTAGTTTACTATAAAATATGAGAATTTACTATTAGTAATTGATTTCAGTAGCCATAAGCACATTTATTGAACACATGATAATATGTTTTATACTCCCTTATATCCCCCAATGTAAAGAATCATAAAGGAGTATATAAGTGAGAAAAAACTGTGGCTCATGGCATAGCAAAGAGGACAGAGCCACGGCTGTTCCCCAAACCCACCAGCTAGACAACACTGCCCTTAACTACTCTAATCTCCATATCCCAGTGGTGAAAGTATGGGTGACCTCATTGCATGGCTTTCCCAAGTACTGTAACAGCACAATTTCACTTCTCTTTTTTAATTTTGGGAAAGGCATCTATCCTTTGAAAGAAAATGTGTCAGTAGTAGTTAAATACACAATCTAATACTTTGCATATAGAGCTGCCGAGAACATTTTAAAATTATTTAAATATAATTATACAAAGTCCACATAGGCACTGGAAACCCCTTACTTTAGTGTGCTCAGAACTTCCATTACATTTGTTAACAATTACAACAATGATTTTAAGAGGGTAAGTCAAGTCTAGCACATTTTAGCCTGTGCATGTGAGCATCTGCCTGTGTTCTTTGTGTAAACAGCACCATCATTCTTTCCTCCCAGTGCCTGTTTGGAAAACAAGCACTAGGTTATTTGTAGGAGGCAGGTGTTTCCTTACTAGTAAAATCATTTACTCTAGCCATTTCCTGATTTAACAGATTAGGACACTTCATCAAACAATGACGTTTAGTTTTATGGCCTATTATTTGTTTGATGTTCAAAGATCTGAAGACCAGGCAACAGCCACCAGAGATCAATAAAGACCATGAGATAATATGTGTGTGCTTAAATTAGGGACAGCATCTGATGCTGTTTCTTCCACCTCAAAGACTAATGGGATGGTATGTTCCCATCCTGCTGCTTTCGCACTGGCATGAGGAAATAATGTCATTCAGATGGCATTTCCTCCTTCTGAACAGATATTCAGAACCACATTTTATATGGAAAGTTATTGAATGTGCACACCTGTAACACTCTCAAAACAAAAGCCCTATACATCCCATTTAGCTATCCAGTTACACAGTCCAGGACTATGTGAGATTTATGTCAGCTCTTTGAGCTGTCAGAAGGCTATTCCCTCAGGGGGGTACAAGACATCAAATCTTCAAGGCTTGCGATCACAGCAGGTTCAATAAAGAAAGAAGAACAGATGTCAATTTAAAGGGGGGATTATGGAATTAATTGTGAAACAAAAGTGACACACTGAGCACCCTTCTCTTTCAATATAAACAATATCAGTAACATTTGCAGTATGAACAAATGCAGTTATTTTTCTTCTAGAGATTGTTGTTTTAAAAAAGTCATATTTACACTGAGAACAGCAAAATGTATTCTGGTTATTTTATTTAAAGTGAGGTCAATTGATAGCTCTTGGAAAGGGAATAGCTGCAGTCACCATGCCTAATACAGAGGTTTTCAGTCTCCTTTCAGAGGTGAACTACAACAGCAATCGCCAGTAGGTTACTGATAAAAATGGAATTATAACAGGCACTTAGGCATGGCCTTTCCTAAAAAATCTCCACTTGAACTCTCAAGGTAACTGAAGGCAAGATGAAAGTCTGGCCTCTCCATCTCCATCTCCATTTTCCATCTGCCTCCTTGACTTTGCTCGCTTACCTCTGAAGCAGTCAAGGTTCATCATCTAAGACAAACCGATCTAGGAGCCAGGGCTACCTAATTTACCTCAGGGCCTTTCAAACCAAAGGCACAAGGACAAGAGTAACTGAGGGATCTTATTGACAGCTTTATGTTGTCCTTTCTCCAGACCCCACAACAGAGCTAAACAGTCTCCAGTTAGTGTTCTGAACCCTGGACTCCAAGAACAGCACAGCCTAGAAGGACAGAGCCTTGGAGCACAAACAAGCTCACTCCCTGGAGGTCCACTCAAGCAATGAAGATGTCTTCAGATGACCTTGCAGAACTAGAGCTGAGATACTGACCACAGAGTGACCAGGACTGTTTAACTCTGCGGACCACTTGCACTCACACTCTAATTCTTTCTCACTTTAAACCTAAAGCTCACGTCCATTCCCAGAAGATGTGCTGGGGTCAGTGAGCCACTTTTTCTGTTCCACTGATTAAGTCTCCTTTCTGTTTTCACTACTGCTTGGTTCTGCAGTGTGTTGGGAGGTGGAAAAGCCTTTCTTCTACGGCTGCTGCAATGTGGGCTTTTGCCCTAAGCTCCACTTACAAAACAATTCTCATATTTCTTTCCTGTAGTCTATTCACCAGGGAGGAAGGCTGATAGCAGAACTTGGTTTACTTGGTAGCTAAAAACTCAAGAAAACAGTAGAGGAAATGGCTATTTGGGTCTATCTCTTCATGACACAGTTCTCAGGTGTGCCTCAGTCCTAAGCGCCAGTCCATCCTATTCCATAGGCCAGCAGATAGAAGAAAGTTGGCACAAACAGCAACAGAGCAGTAGGCCAGAAAGGGGTTCCATAATGGAAGAGAAGCCAGGTCTTCCCAGGGCACAGTGAATGAAAAGTCCACCCAGACTAACCCAGTGCCTTACACAGTGGAGAAGACTTCAGGTTTGTTTGTCGGTTGGTGGGTAAGCAAAATATTTAGGAAACTGCATTTCTCAGCAATAGAAACTGAAATACTTCAATAAAAACATTATTTCCTCTTCCTCTTCAGATACCATTTTTAGGTATAAAATATAATAAACACCTTGCACTGAATTATAATAAGTAAGAAAATCATTATAGAAAGTACATAAACATAGATCAATATATCAGAAGAAATCCTTTTTTGTAAATGACAACCATACTCTATCCTATACATCTCTTGGATGTGTTAAGCTCTTGGAAGGCAGAGTGCCTAATTATTCCCAGCCTCATCTTATTACCTAATATGATGCCTTGTCTAATGTAAGCATTGAAATGATATCTATAGAGAAACGAGGTGGACAAAAAAGATGTGTTACAAAATGGACTGAGAATGCTACAATACACACCAGGGTTAGCTTTAGTTGATATATATTTTAATGGAAGGGTAAACCTCATTTTCTGTTATATGAATATTTTATAAGTAGATTCATTTGGCAAATATTAAAAATGATAACAAAACTATCAAAACATTTGGTTTTTCAACTACTTGTATGTAGCTAGAGTTTTCCTGCCTTGCCCACAGTCAGGACAAATCTCTATCACCCGCCAGTCCCACAGCCACTCAGACCTGACCAAGTAAACACAGAGACTTACATTGCTTACAAACTGTATAGCCGTGGCAGGCTTCTTGCTAACTGTTCTAATAGCTTAAATTAATCCATTTCCATAAATCTATACCTTGTCACATGGCTCATGGCTTACCGGCATCTTCACATGCTTATTGTCATGGCGGCAGCTGGCAGTGTCTCCTTCTGCCTTCCTGTTCTTTCTTTTCTCTTCTCTGTTAGTCCCGCCTATCCTTCCTGCCTAGCCACTGCCAATCAGTGTTTTATTTATTGACCAATCAGGGTAATTTGACATACAGACCATCCCACAGCACTTGTACTTTCCATGTCTTATAGCAAACCATTTCAGAACTGAAATGTCAATCACAAATCTGTATATTGCTGCATAAAGTATTAATATTATTAGTTACTACTGATAATAGGAATATTAAAATACATTGATGAAAATATGAATGATTCTGAATACTAAGAAACTGTTGAGTTTTAAGTAGTCAATGCTTTCACTAATTTAGGATTTTTCATTACATATTCATAGTTTTTATTACATGGATGATACATAGGAATGCAATATAAATCTCAATTATGTCAAACTTGTAGAAATAAAATAAAAATCAGGTGTCTGTAAGAACAATTTAGCCAATGATGGTCTTCACTCAGCTACCAGAGCATAAAACTGGAGCTTTAATGTTGGTGTGATTAGTAACTGAGCCAAAGAAGCTGTTCCTAAACATGAAAACTTTGATTATATTGGTTAGCTGAAAATAAGTTAGAGACAAATAATTCTTGACAGGATGGAATAAATATATTACTTTAATAAATCAGCTCCCCTTAACTGCTTAAATTGTTACTTTAAATGTTTATAATTTCCAATCAAACATATTACCTTTTTCTCATAGGTGTGTTTTAAATGGTTCCTTTCCATGTGAAACTTATTTTCTTGATCCTGTGAATAATAAATGTTTACTTTTAGTATGTTCAATATTACCTCTAAAGTTAATAAAATTAGTGACCCTATAAAAGCAATGAATGTACTTGATATCAAACTTTACTTCAGAGTATTGCATGTTATTTGTTTATCACTAAGAGAGCACCTAATTTTCTAAGTCACAAGAAGGGACATCAGCAACTTTATATTACAAGACATGAAACCTTAGCTGTATGAAGACTGCTGTCCTCAAGTACAAGGATTGTTGTGACCTTTAAGATTGTAAGATTAAGAATGAGTAACTAAGTCAAGATGGCAATGATAATTATGAAGTTACTTCATATCCTCATTCTTGATGCTCTTTGAGAGAAAATTAATGCTATGAGAAAAAAAGAGAAAGGGGGGAGGGAAGACAGCCGAGTTTGAGAACTTAAAGGGAGAATTGTTCTAAAATACACTTACATAAGAGACTATTCTACATCAAACAAAAATCTGATGGCATACTATACTAATAAGATGTAGAAAGAACAGCAAATAATATATACATATTTAATTTAATATATCCCCTATACACACCAGTGATGATGCACATTATTGACAGCATACCAAATAATAAACATTAGAACTTAATTTTTAAAATATTTAATATAGGGGCTGGGGAGATGGCTCAATGGTTAAGAGCACTGGCTGCTTGCTCTTCCAGAGGACCTGGGTTCAATTCCCAGCACCCACATGGCAGCTCACAACTGTTTGTAATTCTAGTTCCAGGAGATGTGACACTCTCACACAGACATACATGCAGGCAAAATACCACTGCACATAAAATAAAATAAATAAATCTTTAAAAAATATTAACATAGTAAAATATTTAATTTATATTTAATATATTATATATTGTTTAATATATTACATTTAATATATTTTAATAATTTTATTTTAAATTAACATACAATATATTAGATATCATTGTGGCATTTTGAACAAAGTATTTTAGGAGAATTTCCTTCCCCTTCATATTACCCACTCCTCTGCTACTCAGAGCCCCCTTGCTCTCATCCCCATATCTTTTTCTCTTTTATGCTCCATATGCACTTTTTCCCAACCCCATCTCCCTTTATCATGTCCTGGTCTCCTTTCTTGTTTGTTATGTTTTAGCCACATTCCTGCACACACAGATGTACATATTATGGGCTAGGAACTATATACATATGAGAATAAACATTCAGGGTTTATATTTATACACTTGGGTCACCCTGCTTGGTATTAGAATTTCCAAATTCATCTATTTTCCTGAGAATTTCAAGATCTCATTCTTAAATCATTCAAAGTTTTATTTCAAAACTAATGTCTAAAAAGAGATCTTTCAACCATGCAGCTCACACACAATTGAGCCAGTATGATAATGAGTTATTCAGAGACGGGTAATGCCTGGGGGGCACTCATCAACCTAAGACAGACCACCTGTGTGGCCTGGGCAGGCGTCTCTATGACGGGTAAGGTGACCTGCTGACATCCCACACAACCCAAGTCAGAAGCTCATTTTTTTAATAAAAGGGGGACCTGCAGGGCCCTGGCCCCCATTTTGGGTAACTGTTGCCTTGCTTGCAGACCTTGACCTTGATATCCTCCCAGTGCTAATTCCCTGCCAGGTTCCACCCTCCTGAATGCTTAAGGGAAGTTCCTTGTCTGTGTATCCTGAATAATGGGCAACAACAGCTTAGATGCAAGATTGTAAAACATCAGTAGCAAACTTCTGCCCTCTAGGGTCCTCCCCTTGTGCTGTAAGCCTGTATTTAAGACCTCCTACCCACTTCAAGAAATGACATTCGACATTTAAAATTAAATATAAATATATATATATAATTGAATGAATAATGTGAATGTAATCTATGAATACCACAAATGTGATTAATATCATGAGTGTAATTTTAAAAATTAATAAATAAATAAATTTTAAAAAAAGGGAAAAAAAGAACATTTAAAAAAAGAGATCTTTCAAATCAATTGTCTTTTATTCTCTCTATAGAAGCATCTTCATGTGTGTGGTAAGTGCCAGGAATACAGTGAGCAACGGCTCCACCCCAATGCCTTCATCTAAGTTCCTGTTTAATGACTCCCATCCATGCACACAGAAAGCTAAGGAACAAGGACACGGATCGGGCAGAAGTGCACACTCACCTTTTCTTGCTGTTTCCTCTGAAGCTCTAACTCCTGGATCTGCTGCTTTAACTGACAGATGTTCTGTTCCAGATCTTCAATCACTCCAGATGTCTGTGAGGATGGCAGAACAGAGAGCAGAGCACTGACTTTTGTACCGTTCCACTTCTGACTGACATAAAGCTACCATTTACCCCTGAGTGTTCAGTCAGAATTGAAGTTATCTAAATCTGAATAAAAACTATCTTAAACATAGTATGAAACTTAAATCTACTTTAACTATACAGGGACATTGGGCTGAGCAGAAATTAGAATACTATTTGAAGCCAAAAATTCATATTTTAAAGTAAAAATGTAAATTAAAATCTGCATATATTTAATGCTATGAAAATGTAACACTGGCCGGGCGGTGGTGGCACACGCCTTTAATCCCAGCACTCGGGAGGCAGAGGCAGGCTGATCTCTGTGAGTTCGATGCCAGCCTGGGCTACCAAGTGAGTTCCAGGAAAAGGCACAAAGCTACACAGAGAAACCCTGTCTCGAAAAACCAAAAAAAAAAAATAAAAAAAAGAAAATGTAACACTGAATTAAAATTTTATAGAAATTTTTTAAAAATTTAAAAATGAGAATACAAAAAAACAAGCATTTCAAAGCACAGCACTGTATGGGAGCAGCGGCACTTCCGGAAGCATGTCTGAGAATTCCTTTCTTAAACCTTCAGTACCCAGCAGGGCACTATTAAGTGCTGTGTGAGCTATGAGACATTTAGAGTTTTCGGTGTTCTAAACAGCAGCAAATGTTTCGAAGTCTTGTGATTTCTAGAACAAAATGTAGATGGGGCTAATTTCACATGGAAATGACCGGCTGCTATATGGCTGGCCACAGCTGAACACTCGTGTAAATGTGGCTACCCACATGTACAATACCTTAGAAGCTGAAAGCGCGTGCTCTTGTTTCAGGAGGTTTATGTCAGAATCGTATTTGGTTTTTAATAATTTCACATTTTGCTCATAATCATTTACAAGATGTTCTTTCTCTTTATGTAGTATGTTACGCCTAAAACAGTAGGATAAAAAAACAATTTTCTATATTTTTGGAACCAATCTCTAAAATGGATATCTTAACTAAATTCAAGTACATTATCTTTCAATATATGAAGTAAGTATCCAAATTTTCATCAACTGGTTTCAAACATTATGTTCTAAACTACTTTTAGAAATCTGTAAACAATCCTATTTTGGTAGGAATGTCCTAGGATTTACTGCTGCTAGTCTGCCTGCCTGTCCAAGGCCATTTATAAAGTCAGTCAGCGCTGGGCCCACAGACAGCTGACTCAGCAGTACCTCGTCTTCAGCTCCTGTAATTCACTACATGTCATCTGGTAACATCTTTCAAGCTCCAGTTTTTCTTGAGTCAATTTCTGCCTTTGTAAGTTGCTGTTCTCTGCTTCCCCCGTCAGCTGCTGGACGCGGCCCTCCAGTTCTTTGATCATGTGGTTCTGAAAGAACAATCGTTAGGAAGGTCTCTAACCAGCTTTTCAAGCATGTGGCCCAGTAAGCACTCTGAAGAAACATATTGCCTATCAGAATAATATGGACAAATGAGTCATAATATTGGTAAAATAGAACTCTCCAAACTAACCAAATCTTTTAAAAACCATTATTTACCATAAAATTACCAGCCTGTTTATACATACTCAACCATTCACTCCTTCATAGAATGTTTACTGAGGCTGACAATTTTCTATGAGAGCAAAGAGACAAGGCCCACTCCTCAGGTGGACTGCAAGCCCTTCTCAGTATAGTTTAGATTTGTCCTTCTCTCACACAGTTTTAATAATGACATTTCAAAAATGAAATCCATAACCTTCTATATTAATGCCAGGAATACCACATAAAATAGTCATGATTAGCAAGTATACAGGAATATTTTATCCCATAAATTTTTATTCATTTCATCTGTAATGGTTTTTCTATTTCATTTAAAGCAGTTCTCTATTTTTCTAAAGTATTGAAAAGCAACATTTAAATAAATTGCCTGTTTATTATTTGGTATTTAAGTTATTAAATAAATTGCCTGTTTATTATTTGGTATTTAAGTTATTTTGAATTCATCACTTGGGCAGGACTGCATTTAATCCCCAAATAAAGGTGTTTATGAGCTTCTGGATGCTTTAATCAAAACCATGCTAAACCAGCAGTAACCAAGAGACAACTGGTTTCCATTTTAACAACTACACTTCTAATAAATGTGTGTAGGAAAGCTTAGTGTGGCATTTCTTTTCTATTGTTTTTCTATGACAAAGAGTTAAGATAAAGTTTCAACATTACTGTTAAACCCAACACCTTTCTCCCATTCACCTTTTCTTCATTAGAAAACTGAATAGATAGGCAGGTTAAATTTTGGTGCAACAACTTCCAAATCTGTGAAGTGAAAATCATTCTATCTGCCTAAAAACAGCACATTGATGAATTTTGTAAATGATCCAGAGTAGACATGTGACTTCATTCAAACCCACTACATCCCCTCTGCCTCTTTGCTGAGCTGAGCAGTCCTTAAGAAGATGAGCAGAATGTTTAAGGTTCTCTGACCTACTCCGGCTCCTACACAGTAACTGTGTGACAGGAACATAACGGGAGTCTTTGCTCTCCAGTGTTAAGTGGTGGAATCAAGGGGATCTGGAGTCCTTCTTTTCAGGAACTGATGAAAAGGCAATAGGGAGGAAAGCAGAACTGCAACTCCATATCAGTGACTGTAGGGAGAATGTTCTCTTCATAAAGGGGTGGCTACAGAATATCACTCTCCCATTCAGAACAACTAGAAACACAGAAATAAGTCTGGAAAAAATTAGCAGGTAGGTGTTAGAGGATGCCCAAGGCAGACTGGATGTAAGAAAGAAGAATAACACTAAAGATGAATTAGCATTTTCTAAGTTGCCTCCTCCCCTTTTCAGTCCTAGAGGTATTTTCTAATCTTGGATGATGAGTGAGGAGTGGACAAGAAGTCAGAGCAAAGGGTGCCAAGGCAGCTGAGACTTGAGACTGCACAAAGTGAGGGTCGGGTCTCCTTGTCTCCTATAGAGAGACAGGGAACAAGAATTTCAAAGTCAAGACAAAGATTACCCAGAGTAAAAGACATAAAAGAGTGGTCATTATGAACTCTTAGAAAATAACCTAGTCATCAAAGACATAAACCAGGAGCAAGGGGCTGAATTGCTGCAGACAAACCAACAGACTTTGCTTAAGGAAAAAGTCTCTGCCAGCCAGAAAACAGCCTCTTCCTACAATATTACTACCTGAATACAGTGAAGAAGAAAGAATATGCTCAGCTCAAAGTACAGATTACTTTTTTATAAGAGAAAGAAAATAGATGATTGGAAACACACTCACTGTTTCAAGGGAAAAGAGCAATAGACATTGAAACAGTATTGTGATCTCAAATGCCCAGTGGCACTGAAGATGAACAACAATGATAAAGTGAACTCTAAAGTTTAATTTGGGTACTGATCAACCATTAAAACTTTATGGGACCTAAAAAGGTATCTGTGAGCAAGATGTAGTCACTGACTACACCTGCTAAATAAAGCAAGTGCTCAGAAGTACTCCTTGTCATTTTCCTATTGGAAGCCATGGTTTGAACTGGTGGTCATTTCCTTAGACATCTGGAGATTCTGTAAATCTCCACAATACTAACAAGGACCCTGGTGACAGACAGTCACACATCCTTACTTGTCTGCATTCATTTGCAACTGCTATCTATGCTCCAATAAGAGAACTGCAAATGTTGGTGAGGATGTGGAGAAAATGAAAATCTTGTACCGTACTGGCAAGAATATTATAGTGAGGGAAGTAACCTCGGCCCCCAAAGACAAACACTGTATACCCTCTCATATGCAGATCTTAGACTGAAATGTTTGGACAAGTGCATTTAAGTTGGAGTGTCAATAGGAGCCAGGAACAAAGGAACCATGAGAGGCTACAGACGGGTCAGGGAGATGAGGGTGGTGGGAAGACTGGAGAAGGAAACATTTAAAGGGGGTATGGGTAGGAAGACATTGGAAAGCAGAGGGAGAGAGTCAAGCAAAACATGGAGGCATGAAAACAGAAAAGCCTGTTACTTTATAAGCTAAATGCAAGTCTGACTTTAAAAAGAACTTGAACGAAGTACTCTGTATAGGTGGTTAACTTTGCTCCCAGAAGTCAAGGATTTCAAGCTGGAATCCCAGTGGCAAGTGCAGAATACTCCCTTATGAGTTGTTGGCCAGATAACTTTCAGAGGTTCCCAAACAAGTGAGAATATTGTCACTGCTCACCAGAACTACAGTAAGACACAACTGCTTCAGAAAGTGCACTCTGAATACAGAACACAGAAAAACCAAGCCAGAACTCAGTTGGAAGCTTCTTTCCTGCAGGCTGATGGGGGGGGGGGGACTCATCAATGGTCACACCCAGCTATAAACCCTGGATGCTATAATGCAGAACTTCATGGCAAAATATGCCCAGAGGTACAATAGTAGCATGAATATTCTGGGGATAGTTTTCCTCTGATTGCTTTTGAGATTTTCCCCCATATGGAATGGTATATGACTATTCAAAAGCCTGTGGTGATGGAGATCACAGGTAGTGCCGTGGGAGGAATGTCTTGCTGATGTTTCACTAAATGCGCATGTAGTTAAACTGCCTTCTCATTTACAGTTGTACTCACTTACTGGGGAAGCTCTCAGCTTTGGTCAGAGCAGCCTCTTTCGGCAATGGCAGCATCCACACTGGTAGAAGTGCTGAGAACAAGTGACTACTGAATGCTTGGCCCCAAACATGTCAAGTGTCGCCTCTCTAAGCACAAGGAACACTAGGATAGGAGAGGTGGAAAGACTATGAGAACCAAGGGACTGGGCCCTGCTCTGGATAGAAGGCCAGCAACTGTGAACACAGCAGCTGTGACTATCTGCACAGGCCAGAGAATGACAGTTCGAGGTAGAGATCAATGGAGAGAAGAAGGGAGGGAGGAAGAGGAGGACGAGAAGGGGAGAAGGGAGACAGGTTGGGAGAGAGATGAGGAATGGATAGAGAGAGGGAGGAATGATGGCTGAAGGGAGGGAATACATGAGGATGGGAGACTAGCTGGAAAGGGAGTTGGTAGGAATGGGAGGGGATGCTGGAGGGTAGCCTGGAAATGAATGTACAGAATCACATTGGGAATTACAGAAATCACATAGAGCCATGATATTGTCAAGAATGTTTAAAAGAATTAATTTTTTTTTAAAAAAAAAACCTATTTTTAAAAGATTTAAAACTTGTGACCGCAATGGAAAATAAAGTTTGCTAAAAGAAAAATATCCTAAAAATATAACCACCAAATGATCTACCAACCTTATTTCTGGAGATAGTTACCCATCTCTTCACCCTAAAATATAATTAAGATCTCAAAGATCTACTGGAGATTCCATGTTCATCCTGCAACAATTCCCAATAGCTAAGATGTAGAAACAACTTCACATAGCCATGAAAGAAGGAAAATCTGGCCTGGTGTGGTAGCACATGCCTTTAATCCCAGCACCCAGGAGGCAAAGCCAAACAGATCTCCATGAGTTTAAAGCCAGCCTGATCTACATAGTGAGCTCCAGGCCATCAAGGCTACATGTTAAGACCTTTTCTTTTTAAAAAAGAACATTTATCAATGTGTTGCATCCTGAATGAACCCTGAGGACATTATGTTAACTGAAATAAGATAGTCATAAAAGGACAAACACTGAGTGCTTCCAATTACATTGCGTGTCTATAGTAGTCAGAAATCCATAGAAACAGAAAGTAGAATGGTAGCACTGGGGAGGAGAAAAAGAGGACCTGATGTTCACATACAAGGAGAGTCAGTCACAGAAAACTGGAAGTCCTAGAAATCTGCTGTTCAGTACTGTGTATATGGTTAATATTGTTAGGAGGGTAGATATTATGTTAGGCATTTTTAACAACAATAAAAAGGTGAGAAAAAAAGGATGGCCATAATATATCATACTAAATGTGAGCATATGCAAATATCTTCCCAAACTGAATATCCAAGAATTCACTGGCCATTAACATTCTGCAATGAAGAAGATAATGACAGTAACTAGCAGTGAGTTCTCATTGTAGGCCAGAAACTATGTACAGTATCAACAAGTGTTAGCAAGCAGTAGGCCATTTAACACACACCACACCCAACTATGAGACAGGAATTACTAACATAATTTTAACTATTGAGAAAACTAAAACTTAGCAAATCACTCTCCTGGCAAAATGATAACCAGCATCATGGAACATAAGATCTTCTAACCAAAATCCACTTCACTGTGTCTATCATATCATCATCAAAGCTTACCCTCACAGACATATGTTTACCACATGCATGGCTGGTATCGGTGGAGGCCAGAAGAGGGCATTAGGTACCCTGGAACTAGACTTACAGGCCATTGTGAGCTGCCATGTGGCTACTGGGAACCAAAACCAGGTCTTCTCTTAAGAACTGAGCCATCTCTCCAGCCCTCTTAATTGTTGCTGCTAACAAACACTGGTAAGGCAGGATTTGTGTTAAAATGTGATGGTTATAGGCATTACACACAGGAGTAACGTATGACAACAGGGGTGAGGTGGTGAAACCTGTTCATTTCTAAGCTCCTTTATAAGCAATTAATTCCAAGTAAAGTAAGACTCAAAAACATACTAGATAATCTTTAAGGTGGTAAAAATCACAACACAGCATCACAAAATTTCCCTTAGCTCATTATCCAGTCAGGTCTTGAATATATGCCCTGGTAGACTTAGATTAATATCAAAAGGCATCAGGTTTAAAATACAACAAAAAAATCTTCAAAAAAAATCAAGTTTTAATTATTTCTTTTAGGTGTGTGTGTGTGTGTGTGTGTGTGTGTGTGTGTGTGTGTGTGTCCCCATATGCATACATATGTGGGGGCACCTACAGAGGACAGAAGACTATGAGAGCAACTGGAGCTGGAGGTACAGGCAGTTGTGAGCCAATCAACATGGGTGCTGGGAACCAGATATTGGTCCTTTGGAAGAGCAATAGGCACTCTCAACTACTGAGACAATCTCTCCATTCCCAAAAAGTCTGTTTTAAAATATATAAGTAGGAGATAAAGCAATGACTCAGTAGTTAAAAGCACTAACTGATCTTGCAGAAGATCCAGGTTCAGTTCCCAGCTCCCACCTGGTGGTTCCTGACTGTCTAAGGAATCCAATGCCCTTTCTGGTCTCCATGGGTACCAGGCACATGTGCACATACATACATGTAGGCAAAACATTTGAATGCATAAAAATAAATAACACTAAAAAATAAAATATATACCTAGAATGCTCTAGAAATAAAAGTCATTACCTACCCCATCCTCTAGTGGCAATGTTCGTGGGTTTGTAAGTAGGTTAATATGTGATTACCTTCATATGTTTGCATTTCAAACTTCATTGCATAATGAATACTATTACACTACAACAGAGTATAACAACTAAAATTTAAATCATGTCATTCTATAATACTCATGAATAATCTTTTTCTATCCTGAATTGATTAATATTTCTGTAGGCTGATTTTTTTTAAGTTCTACCAAATTACATTTATCTTTGTATAAAAATTCCTATTCTAGCATCATGAAATTATAAAAAACTACATTCAAAATTACTTCATAAATAATGGAGATTAAGAATAATCCCCCCACCTGTCCCTACAACATGGAAGGTGGCACATTCCCTCAAGTTCATACCACTTTTCAAAGTGAAGTTTTTATCTGATGCCACACCACCTGCAACACACCTAAGACCGTATTTTACTGGATTAGCAAAGATTATTTCTTCAGACAAATCCTTAGCAAATAATTCAAAGAATATGTAAGTAAAATGCAGATCACAGTTAGATGGTAGATAGGTAGGTCGACAATATAGACGCAAGATAGATGCCTGATGGGCAGATGGATAGGTAGGTAAATAGACAGGCTGGCAGACCACAAATAGATCCAAGATCAAAAACAAAAAAAGAATAAAAACAGTCTACTTGGTACTGACTATGAGGATTGACAGATTATGTGGTCCTGAGCCTGAGTCAAAGAGAACAATTGTCTCTAAGGACACAGAGAATGAAATCAGGAAAAGGATCCAGAAATAGAAAAAAAAGAAAAGCAGCCAATCAAGCTAGGAGAAAGGGGAAGAGAGGTGAGCCAATAAGACTGAAAAGGATAAAGCTAGCTGTTACGGAAATCTTAGAGTGAACACTCGTAAAGATCTAACTATGGGTAAATGTTGGCATGATTTCTGAGATGCAGACAGCTATTGAAAGTAAGTCAAAGTTTCCTCTGCATTAACTCTCTACTTAACATACAAATACTTGTATACAGAGTAACATATATAATTTTAATTAAGAAGAAAAATGAGTGGTGTCAGCTACTCCTTGATTACTTATCTTAAAATAAATTCTGAGCATACACTGTTTTGCACACACAATTCTATGCTCAAATGAAGCATTCTTAAGTGCATAATGTCAAAAGAAAATATAAAAGAAGGAGGGAGGAGGGTAAAATACAGTACGAATGTCCAAAAAGTTGTAAGGAATGATATTATTACCGATTTATCTAAAAATAAATCCTATTGTCCTGGCAAGTTTTTTTTAACTTTTATTGATTGTTTGTGGATTTCACATTATGTATTCTGATCCCACTTATCTCTCTGTCCCCTCAAATCTGCCCTCTGCCTTGCAACAACCCCCCAAAAAACCAAATATAAAAGTAAAACCAAAAACCAAACAAAACAAAGAAACAAAATGAGAGAGAGAAGAATCTTGTTGTGGAAGCTGTAATGTGGCCCATTGAGTCACACAATTTACTCATCAATCCATTCATCTTTACTTGCAAGTATTCCTTGCCACAAGTCATTGGCTTCTGCTACACCACCACCACCACCAATAATGGGTTCTCACTGGGGCTCCTCTTAGATAACCTGTGTTTGTCCTGTGTCCTGGAGAGCCTACTGTTTGGGATCTGTAAGTCAGTCCCCTTCACCAGCTCCAACAGTTCATAGATGAGGTGTATGATAGACCAATTCATAACTCTGGTTGGGGTCTATGATGATTGATATCCATGGCCTCTGTTAGCAAAGGGGGTCACTGAACTATGCCCTGCCCTTCACTGGCCCTAGAATTGCTGACCCTGGCCCTCACTGGATAATACAGCAGGAGAGTTGGCCCTGCCCCTCAGAGGAGAGCTGCCCCACACACACTTGGGAAAGATGGCCTCATTCCTTACCACAGGCATGCACCTCACCTGGGAAGCACACTAGAGCTGACCCTGTGGTCAGGGATGCAGGTGAGGCCACCTAAAAGTGTGTGAGCAGGAAAGCTGATCCCTACTCACCTTGTCTACTATGTGGTGGCACGGGTGAGGAAAAGATTGCCCCTGCCCACACTTTGCTACCTGTGACAGGTCCTGGCTAGTTTTATGTCAACTTGACACAAGCTAGTTATATGAAAGGAGGGAACCTCAATTAAGAAAATATCTCCAGAAGATCCAGCCATAAGGCATATTTTTAATTAGTTATTGATGGGGGAGGGTGCAGTCCATTGTGGGTGGGGCCAACCCTGTGCTGGTAGTCCTGGGTTCTATAAGAAAGCAGGTTGAGCAAGCCAGTAAGCAGCACTTTTCCATGGCCTCTGTATCAGCTCTTGTCTCCACATTCCTGTCCTATTTGAGTTCTTGTTCTGACTTCCTTCAGTGATGAACAGTGATGTGGAATTGTAAGCCAAACCCTCTCCTCAAGTTGCTTTGGTTATGGTGTTTCATCACAGCAATAAAAACCCAAACTGAGACACCTCTAATACACAAAACTCTGTACATAAATATACATATATAGTTTAAAGAAGTTTCCTTGTCTGAGCTAAGAATGCTCCCTCCAATAGACAAAGACCATCTAATAAAACTCTATCCAACTCAAAGCATGAGAGTCCCTATTTTGAGTTGGTCAATTTTGCCCAAGGGACTCCCCAAACCACTATAGATTACTACTGCTATTGCCTTTGATCATCCCCAGAGGTAGAAGGTAAATCTCTACAGTTGAAGACACCACACACTTCAGCCCAGAGGCTTCTGACCTGGAGCAAACCTAAATGCCTCCTCTCCAAGGACTAGTGTTCATGGTACCAGAAGAAGCCATGCAAGCTTCCAAAGAAGGTAAACAACCAACAGCCCTCAACAGCTATGACATCTACAAACCACAACAACAGCCAGCATAACACCATAATGAAAAGGCTGTAGTAGTGGTAAGAATACCTTGGTAGTAACTGACAGCTCTCTAATTGGACCCACTCAACAAGAAGGAAATAAGTCGTAGGAAGTATGGGTGTTTAGTCTCTATGAGGTTAAAAACGTAAAAAAGTGAGGAGTGGAGGGACAGGAACACAGTTCAGTGACAGTGCACTTGCCTATACTCAGTTCCTAGCGCAGGGGGAAAATCCTGCTTAGGACTGGAGATAGTGTTTTAGGATTTGTTTGAGAAGAAAGTTTTTAATCTCTAAGACTCCTATTAAAAATTTACTGTCAATGTCAAAATATATAAATTGCTTAGACAAAATTACAATAAATGGCCATAAAATAAAACAAGACTCAACAAAAAGCACAAACGTTGAAAGTACAACAGAGGACCTAATTCTCGCTGACAGTCCTGTCTTCTATCTGAAGCCAGGTCTTGAACTCTGCCTAGCTTAGTTATTAAATCAGGAGCTGCTCACAAGCTCTCTGCAGCACTGATGAATTCTGAATTCAATCCTGCTCTTTCAATGATTCTCTGCATTTATTATTACCTATAACAAAGTCAGAATGTGCATTTTAAAATTGAACTTTCAGAATGTTTCAAAGTTCCAAAACCAGAATGAAATCTCTCTGAAGATGACCTTTTAGATCCAAAGTGCACTTCTCTATCCAAATAGATAAAAATAAAAATTCTACTGTGAAACAGATTTACCATTTATATTATTTAATTAATAAAGTATACAAGTGGGGGCAGAGATGGTTGTCCAACAAAGTAAATGTCTTAATACTATTAATACTTACACATAAATGTTTAAAATATAAAATTTGGCTAGGTATATTTTGTCCAATAAAAAAAGAATGAGTAGAGAAAAACCCAATAATTGATTTGGATACTAAACATATAAAACACTTCAAATCAAGGAAAAAGCCGAATTTAGATATGGATCAAGGAGATAAATAAGCAACTTTAAATGATAGGAAACAGTACTAGAACTACAAATTAAACTGTGACTTTTCAAAGTTGAAGGAATGTAAAGTTTGCTCATCCTTGAGTGCTCCCAGGAAGAGGGAATGACTCCTAAGTCTCCTGGGTAGAAGCACAGTTGTTCTCACCACTTGGAAAAATTGAATCACAGACAAAGGAAGTAGATTCTTCAATACATGCACCCTAAAGGGGGCTTTCAAGCCACGATCTAATCCAACATGAAATCAAGGTGCAAATCATAACTGGACATTTTTAATGAGATAAAATTAAACAAAAACAAGAGATTGTGTCATAGTGAATGGTCAATGGTAAAAGTGACACTCTTGCAAGTAGGTATATGTTTTTTATGTGCTTATGTACGTTTTGTACACAATTTATAAATTTAGTCCTTGGAGGAATTCTGATTTTAAAAAAATCATAAGTGAGTAGCAATTTTGAAAATTCAACAAGCTCCTGAGACCCTTTGATTCTTGGTAGGTCAGTGAGATCAAATCTATTTTTAAATAACATGAAGACATTGATCTTTGTCTATACAGTTTCTAGAGGTGACATTATATGAAATCATAATAGAATGAATGCAAAAGTAAATGAAAACCCAGCCACCTTCTATTAAGCCAGAGATTAAGATTGACAAAAGTGAAAAGCAGTGGTATATGTCATTCAATTTCTTTTCTTTTATAAAATTTAGCTGTTTATATATCTTTATTATATATGTACATACATAATACAAACATTTATATTTAGTACTTAGACTACAAGTTATTAAAATATTGTTATTTATGTTCACATGCAATGGTTTTATTGTTTTATTTTAAATGAATCATTAATTAAAGTTTTATAAAAAAAAAAATGGTAAAATCCCAAGCATGAAGGCAGGCACCTATAATATCAACATCCAGGATGCAGAGGCAGTAGATTTTTTAGTTTGATGCCATTCTTGACTATAAATTGAAACCTTCTCTCAAAAGGCCCCAAACAAATAAATAATCAAACCCAGCAGCATAAACGAACAGAACACAGCATGTGCCAGCCGTCCTGTTATGAATAGCTAAAGATGAAAGATACCAAATTCACCCCTTTGCCAGCTAGTTCTGTAGCAAAGAGAAAGCACCAGAATAAGCATGTTTTTCTCTTTCGTAGATCAAATTAGTTACTTTTCAGTATTTTCAGTCTTAAAGTGGTAACAATTAGACATAATTCTTTTTTTTTTTTTTTTTTTTTTTTTTTTTTTTTTTTTTTTTGGTTTTTCGAGACAGGGTTTCTCTTGTGTAGCTTTGCGCCTTTCCTGGAACTCACTTGGTAGCCCAGGCTGGCCTCGAACTCACAGAGATCCGCCTGGCTCTGCCTCCCGAGTGCTGGGATTAAAGGCGTGCGCCACCACCGCCCGGCCAACATAATTCTTTATTCTATATTCTGTGCTGCACCTCTCCTCTAAAGAGATACTGAAACCAATATCCAAGACTTGTAAGTAATATGACTGTTTGTTTGTTTGTTTGCTTGTTTGTTTGTTTGTTTGTTTGGAACAGTGCTGGAAATTGGACCCAAAGCCTTGCACATTCAGGGCAAATTCTTTACCATTAAGACCCATTACCAGATGTAGAAATATTTGAATGGAAACATAATATTTTCAGACTCAATATGAATCACTCTGGGTTGGAGGGTCCTGGGTCCAAAGACGGTTGGCCTCACAGAAAGGCTATGTGAAGACACTGGCACAGAGCCACACAGCACCACCAGGTGATGACACAGCTACAGCTGGAGGCCAAAGAGTGTCAAGGACTGCCTGCCCCCACCACGAAGGGTCTTTCACCTGCAGCATCTTCAACGACAGCAGGTTCTGCTGACTCTGAGTTTCACTGCTTGCCTGGGACCTGTTAAGGCAATATATCTGTGGCATTCCAACTCACCTAAATCACAGTCATTTATGATGGCAGTGCTAGGTCACTAATGCACCTATCACCATGCAAGGTTTATATTTGTGTGTTTTAATGACAATACCCAGCATTAGACTGACAACAGAAGCCTGGACAGTCACATACGGCTTTTCCAACATTGGTTTTATTACAAAGACACTTTTCTTTCTTTTTGTCCTGTTTCTTCCACATGTTCAATAACAAGCAAGTAGAAGTGTATTCTTTGTTTTTTTTAATTCCCAAATATAATGAGAGACAACTGAAATGAAGCCATTTTTATTTACTTTTATGTGTGTGTTTGTTTTTGCTAAGCAGAATATATAAGTAAATTATTATGATGAAATATTAATCAGTATCTTTCTTGATAGAAGCATTATTAACAGGAAGGATATATACATTTTATATAATATATATATATAAATTTTTATTTAGCTATAGAGAAAATAAAATTAGGAAATAAATAAATAAAAAATAAAGTTAGGAAAATGATCCTAACTTGGAATCATTATATGAAATAAAATAACAGACTCAGAAAGAGAAATACCCCATGTTTTTTTCTCATATGCAGATCCTAGATTTTACTTTGTGAATGTGTATGTATCCGTGTGTGTACATCTGTACGTGTGCATATGTGCATGCTGCAGTTAGAAACAGCAGGAAAGAAGAAGAAATGAGAGTCAAAAAAAAAAGGAAATGGAACACATGTGAGATGAGGGCAGCAGGGGCTTTGGGAGAAGCAAGGGGACAGAGAGGGACACAAGAGATAAGGAAGAAGAGTGGGAAGGGGGACAAATCAGAAGAAAATATGCATGAATGCTATAATGAGATGATCCATTATTCATATGCTAGTTTAAACAATGAACAAAACAATGACAAGAGAGAAGCAGCTTTTCTTCAAATTGTGAGTCTGCATACCTTTTGAAATAGGAATAGCTTTGGTTTAGAAACTATGATTGCCACTAATATTTAACATTTCATATAAGCTCTAGTCAATGTACAGCAGAGTGAAGTAAAATACTTGTTACACATGTGTAAAGGGTTAAAATCTATGACAAATATTTATTTAAAAAAGTGTATCTTTATAAAAATATGACTCCTTTATTTTATGTGTCTGGTGTCTGTCTGCATGTATCTCTGTGCACCACATGGGTGCAGTGTCTGTGGATGCATCCAACCATCTGAAACTGGAGCTACAGAGTTGTGAGCTGTGGTAGAGCTGCTGGTAACTTACACAGCTCCTCTGCATGAGCAACAAGTGCTCTTAAGCATTGAGCCATCCCTCCAGTCCCCAAAGCATGTAACTTTTAACAATAAACATAAAAAAATCAGAAATTATATTCTAAAGAAAAGAGATTCTCTAAACGTGGAAAGCTGATTTTAAATGTAGCCATAAAAAAAAATGTAGCCATCAAAGGAAAGGACTCAGGCAGGACAATTCTGCTCAACAAGGAAGAAAGAAAGAAAGACCTTAGTACCAAGAGTAACAGTAATGGTGTTAGCTAAGCCAGAGAAACTAGCTAGCCATAAACAATGGAGACCTTCATGGAAGAGAAGTTACATACACAACAGCCAAGACAGATCAAGTAAGAGGAAGAATGAGTCAAAAGTGAGAATGGAAAAAAAAGGCAGTCATCCACTGTGGAGGCCCAAATTACTCAGGGAAAGTACTAGGGGCCACACTTTGTTTCTAACATGCACCTTATAGGTATGGCTCCACTGTTTTCTGGCATTGAACACTGAGTTTTTAAAGTCTAAAGGCAACTTGATACTCTTTTCCTTATAAGCAAATCAGTTTTTCACTGTTTGCTTTGGAGGGTGGGGCAGTAGTGCTTTACAGCCTGCTACCCCAAGAATTCAAAGGGTTCGGAGGGCTCTGGGAACTCTGTCCACCACACTTAGTGAACTGCAGCAGATTCTGAGACTGCTTCTTCTCTCCAGATAATCACCCAGTGTTCCCTGAGGAGTCAGATGAACCTGTGCTCTGTAAGCTTAGCCTCTCACTTTAGAAAGTTGCATCAGGGACATTTCAACCACATGCAAATGCAGAAGCATTATGATCAACATCCTTGTGCCTTCACTCTTGCCTCTTCTTACAGACCTCACAACTCCCATATTGCAGACCTGCAGAGCTGCCTGATGTCTCCCCAGGTTGTGTGCAACAATTCAGCCATGCTTCCCAGAGTCCTGTGCTTTCTTGAACCTGTCAGATCAATTTCAACTTCTCAATCGCCTTTCCAACGCTGTTATGATTTCAATCTGAACTGTTTCCCACAGCTTCATTCATGTTTTGAAAGCATGGTCTCCAGGTAGCTGTGCCTCTTCAGAAGCCTGTGAAGCCATTAGGAGGTGGGACACTCTCCAGCTAGGGGAGAGCCTTTGAAGGTTAGGTTCTGTAGACTGAGTTTGTCAATTTCTTTCTGCACACAGTTTCTGTAAGGTATTTTGTCACAATGGCATAAATGTAACTAATACAAACTCAGAAAGTTCTATTAACCTCTTGTGGTTTTTGTCCATCTTCATTTCTGACTTTTTCATCTGTTTTGTCATTTTTACAAGGAATTGTGGCCAAAATCCCATCCTCAAGCAAGTATTAATTAGTGTCTTACTGAGTCTTTATTTTTCACTTATATAACTTTATAATTCTTATATGTTGCATTTTCAAAGAATCTAAATATTAAAAGCTTATTATGTAACTTCATTTATATATTAATTTAATACTGCCAATACTATTATTTTTGTATCACAGAAATGAGAAAACTTAACATTTAAAGAGTTAAGAAGATACCCAGACTGTTAGGGATTTGTGATTTCTCCAAGTGACATGTGGATATACGTGCCTCAGTCATGACGCTCTACTAAGATAATATGCTAGAGTAGTAACACTTCTAATTTCCTTTACACCAACTTTAAATATCATCAAAAAATACTCGTGTCTTCAGTTGAAAAAGAAATTTTTAAAAAGAAAAAAATAATTCTCTCTAAACTAAAAGTTAATGATAATAAGAAACAACAACAACAACAACAAAAAACAAGATCTGCAACCACTCCTAAGAGATTATGATATGACACTGAGCAATCCAGAGTCTGACCTCTTAGTGAACTTCTGGTGCTGTCCACTGTCACTGTAGCAAGTAAGAAAGGAATGCTTTTTCTTTAAATTTAGTAACAATTTCTGTACAATCCTTACCAGTGAAAAATGAGGAAATGGAACGTAAGATAGATGTGAACAGTGAAACAGAGAAAAGAAAAATACTTACTGTGGACTGTGTCTGCACCATGTATTCACCCTCCATCTTATTCAGACGCACATTTGTATCCTCCAGCAATTCCTGAATAGTCTCAGTATGTTGCTTTTGAAGCTCAAATTTTTCCTTTTCCATTTCTGCTACAGCATTGTGGAGCTGCACAATGAAGTCAAGAGTCTCTCACGCCCATGGAATATGTTATTTTGAAATTCAAAAAATATTTTCCAATACTCCTATTTATATCCACAAAGTGATCTGAACAAGAATCTAAAACCACAAGTAACAATATCATACAAAGAGCATACAATGTTTTCCTCTGCTTTCCCTAACAGAAAATTTCAATAGATGGGCAAATACTAAAGGAATTTTCTGTCTTGAGTAGAAGGTAAGTAAATCTGATCGATAGTGTATTTCTCAATTGAACAACATTATTAGTAGTCTGCAAAATATACAAACAAAAATATTAATAATCTCACTGTTGTTCATTGTGAATAGCAACTCAAGGTCTGTATCATTTATTTCATTTGTACAATACAAATGTGAAGATGCTTCCTTGCCTATGCAAATCCCAATAAGATACTCACTTGGGATTCCATAATCAATACAAACAATAAACACCAAGATCGTGTTTATGAGTAGAATATACAGCAAGGCTGATAAGTAAGAATTTACATCACAAGCGTCATATACAAAGGTCTTAATTGATTGATATTCTTATGTTATGTTGATTAAATGGATGAAGCCTTAACAAAATCTCTGTGAACTAAGGTAAAGGAAGCAGAGCCAAAAGTGGGAGAGCGCAGACAAGGATTCAGTAGAAAATGTTAGGGCAGAAGTTGAAAGCTGTTTTTAGCCCATGGCCATTCCTTCTTTGATCTTACTGGGAATCCAGCGTATATTCCCTGGACCCAGCGCCACTGTGAGATGGGGAAGCAGGAGTTCAGAAGAGTCTAACAGATGCATTTGACTCAGCATCCAAGAACAGAGAGAAAGGCTAGAGACTAACAAAGGCAGCACAAATTCCCACCTGACCCAAAAAAAAAAAAAAAAAAATACTGAAAACAGAAGCCAAAAGCAGGCAGGAAGTACAGAACCAGGCTAGCAAGAATCCCAAGAATCTCATTCCAGTTTCGAGCTCAAGAAGAGTAAAGACCCTTGGACTTTGCAAATTTAATATAGGCAGTTTGACTACTGTAAGCACGTCTTCCAATCTGACTGTTAAATCTGTAATTTGGATGAAGTCTGTGTGCTACATCTAGTACTGAAAAGTGACCCAAGATGATCACTAAGCCCCAATCCCAACACCTCAGAGCTTCACCAGTGCATGCAAGCAGGAACTAGCCACTAAGGATTTTACTTATCAAAACAAGTCTGCACTGTAAACTTCAGTCTGGGTTATCTAATGGTGCCTGGCATTTTAAGAGAGAAATGACCCAAATCCCAAATTGAAACCATTATTTCCATAATCATTTTGCTTAACATCTACTGGCTATGACTAAAAAATGCAAAACATTAATTCAATAAAAATAAGTAAAAAAAATATGGCTTTAAAACAAAAACTATTTATAGACCACAGACTTTGAGAAGGAAATATACCTTATCTTGAATTTTTAATCACTTTCCATGCTTGCAGAGGATGCTCCGCTCAGACACACCTTCCCCAGCATACATGGCTGACTTCAGGAGCTTACCTTTTTTTCCCAATCATTATTCAGAGATTCTGTGCTTTGCTCGCACATCTTCTTCAGCTCTGTTATCTGGTTTTCTTTAGTTTCTCTGATAACTTGACAGTCACGTATAAGGATCTGAACTGTCAGAAATGATGAAAATATAGTTAAACCAGTTCTAATTCTAAACCACATTCTAAACCATCAAATTCTAAACCACATTAGAATTTGATGATATCGAAATGTAATGATACATGTAATAGATAATTTAATTTTTCACTAAGTCTTACTTTTCTAAAATCCCTCTTATTTCTTGCTTTTGGCCATTTCTATAATCATAGATGAGCTTGATTAATTAGTCTTTACTCTCTCCCTAAAACAGCATGCTAGCCTCAAGTATTTCTCCTCTACTGTGGCCTCTCTCACTTTAAAGAGTTCACTCAATGGCGCAGATCCCATGAGTGCCTGGCTAGGGACCATGCTCAACTTCTCACCTAAAGGATGTGTGCCAAAGGCTCTAACAGGAGACGCTGGCTCCTTATGATCCAGCTGCTCTCTCGATCCACCTCTTGCCTCTTCCACATCTTAAAACTGCACTATAAATAAACCAGCCTCTCTCTGCAGGCTCCCGAGGACATGTTCCTTCAGGTTTGACTGCCCAATATCATCAGCTGTCTTTAAATACTCATGGAGTGTGAGAGCAGGCTATCGTCTTTTTAAAACACTCACCAAATAGGTCCCTCCCCTTGCAATGAGAAAAATAAATCCCTCTAATTTGTACAAAATCAGGTTTCTTTCTCCAATGAATCACTTAGGACATTATATCTATTTCCTTGCAAATTTCCTCTTTTAAAAGACCATTTTCATTGAAGAGAAAGATATGTCGACTTCTTTTTTTATTCAAAGGCATAACAGTGCCATATTGACAAGTTCACAGAAGTTGTGCGCTGACTGAATAGAGGATACATTACTCTAGCAATATACTGTTGTTTCTAGGTAGTTTAAAATCATTTTCAAATTTTACGTTACTAAAATAGACTTTTAAAAACTATATAAACTATTGCCCTCTTTCCTCTAGTTCAAATGCCACAGTTTAAGTGAAATTTTCTTTAATATATTTGAATCAACTAAATTATGAAATATATTAAGCCATAATTTTACTTCAATATAACATCTTATCTATGTTTTTATTTACTTGAAAATGGAATTTTCAGAACTATTGCCCCAAAGTTTCTTAAATTCTTATACCTCAGCTATGCAATAATAAGAGAAGGAGGAAGGACCCAGGAGGACCTGACACTGGTCTTTAGCACACGCAGCATATTTTACTTCGCATCTCCAACAGTAAACTAAGACTGCATTTTAAAAGCCTTGAAATGTGTGTGGCATTGTTGTTTTGTTGTTTGTGTTGCTGCTGTTGATTCTTGTCATAGGGTACCACTATGTGGCTAAGTTACTTGAAAGCTGAAATCCCCCTGCCTCAGGTTCCAATGTGAATGCTTGGATTACAGACATGCATCAGTAGGCCTGGTAAGAAAACAGCATTTATTAAAGCCTAAATGTTTTTCAAGCTTAAGGGTATTTGAAGTGCCTAATATGAAACAGAGTAAGAATGAAAATCTATAAATAAATACAGAGTACTCTAGCTATCACTGATAACAATTAGAGAAAAAAATGAAGAACTAATTACTTTTGTCAATGCTTAAAGCAGGAAATTAGTCTAAACATGCCTGATTCACTGCTTAATTCTCACATGTAACTGCCCTGCTAAACTGTCAGAAATATTACTCTCCACTCTACACATTCAGGTTTTGGAGGAAACCCAATAACGTTGGCACCATCCTAGATCAAAGTCTCCCTTGGTCTTCCATTGTTACCACTGTCTATATCTCTTCCTTTACCAAATCTTCATTCTTCAGTTCCATTCTCACTAATCCCAAGGCTGTAACGCAAATATTCTGAGCCTGTATCAAAGCATATGCTAAGATCCACAAGTGGACACAGACACATGGAGCCACAAGTCTGTGGGCTAGAGATATATGCAGTGGTAAAACATTTGCCCAGTGTCTACACACACACAAGTCACCAACTTTAGTTCCCACCCCAGTAGGAGGAACTCCTCTCTTGAATGAACTAAATCATGTCCAACTTTACAAAATTAAAGTTATTTTCTCCAAAACATGTCCAACTTTACAAAATCAAACAAAAGTTATTTTCTCTAAAACATATTTCTCTTGTGAATACCTGAGAATTCTGATGTCTTGGTTCATAATGTAGCCAATTTAATACTTAATTCCATGTTTTCTTTATTCTTCTCAATGAAGGTGTAAATGGGAAATGCATTTTACGACTTTTCTGTTAATCCCAGTTGCCACTGCACTTCTCTCTCTCTCTCTCTCTCTCTCTCTCTCTCTCTCTCTCTCTCTCTCTCTCTCTCTCAAACACACACATTTTACCTAGTCACATGAAAGTTCATATCTCAAAAATTAAATTTTATTTTTAAATTTTAAATCATTAAAATAAATTCAAAACGTCATTAGAAGATTCACATCATACACCATCACCTTTCTTTTCAAGTTTTCTTATAGTCTCCTCAGTTTCAGTTTGTTTCTTTTTGTATAAGATTTTCAAATCTTCGATTTCATTATTCTTTCTTTCTAAAATCTGCAAACAAAGTACAGTACTTTAGTTTATAAAATTAAGTACAGGATAAGTAATTACAAGTGAGCCAAGTATTTTGCAAGTCTATCAATCTCATAAATGATTCCACCTAAATACAAAATTACTTTATATACACAAATTAGTTTATAAACACTGATAAAAATATTAACACACTAGAATAACTCAGTTCACAATGTTTTATTAAGAATTTCACATATAATCTTAAGAAGGCTATGAATAATGAATTACATGAATCCCTAAAACAGAATTTGGAAATTAAGTTGTCATAAGGTGGCAGAAAGAAGTCACTGGAAACTTGGGTAGTACACTCCACTCCACTGCACTGGAGTGCAACATCTTCCAGTCAATATAGCCTGGGGTCCTCCAACCAGTGTCTGTCCTTCTGCTCTTTCACTGCTTAAAGCCAAGGCCTCCTAGACATATGGACAATGATATATGAAAGGCTCCATTTCTATCGAACTCTGCTTTATGAATCAGTAAAAAAAATGAACTCAAAATCTCAAAAACAATAATTTTTACAGCAATTATACTTACCAGTTTTTTTCACATTTAACCATTTAATAAATGTAACCATGATTTTACACTTCACAATAATTAAAAAAAACAGAAATAATCAAAGGAAGAGAGTTAATAAACAGTAGAAAGTATTACCCAGGAGCTCAAAAGAAAACCAGAGAGAGGTGGGAATGGGTCTGGCTGCTGCTCTTAAGAGTACAGCTATAGTCCCACACAGCCTCAACCAAGAGCAAGAAAAGTTGTTCCACAATGCCAAAGGATTTTTTCTTGGTGTTTTTATTAACAATATTTTACTTTATCTTTCTCACTTCAGTCTCAACCCTATAGATGCTGGACCATATCCCCGCAAACCATGAGTCAAAATAATTTTTCCCTTCTTAAGCTGCTTTTCCTCAGGTATTTGGTATTAGTGGCATGAAATTAATTAATATAATAAACTGGCACCAAAAAGTGAGGTCACTGTTGTGATAAGCCTGACCATTGGTTCTTAGGCCTTTGAAACTGGTTTGCAGGAGGAAAGAAGAACACCTGAGAGCTGCAGGCTAAAGAAGCCCTAAAATTCCAAAAGCAGAGCTTAATAAGCTATTCTGGCTCAAGTTTGAGAAACTAGAATGCCAATAAAAATGGAGACAGTAAAGGACAGTCTGAGGTTGTATCAGGAATCATGACTCTCAGAAACTGGGCTACATGACATTCATGTTTTATTCTGGCAAAGAATTTGGCTGTATTCTGCTCATATCCTGAAAATACATGAAGTTTAACTAAAAAGTCATAGACAAAGAAAATTATGAGACAACAAAACTAACTCACTAATTCGGGATGTAGCATAGTTACTATTTACTGTCTTACTCAGGTTTATAGAGAAGGAGAACAGAAAGAAATATATAGTTTGGCAAAAAAAAAAAAAATTAAATTAAATCCAGCTAAAGTTGAGGACAGGCCAGATGGGGACAAAACATGTGTGTTTGTTGAAGAGAATAGTGCCTTTACAGAGAAACCACAGATTTAGTCCTGGGACAACAGGAAAGGAGCCATGAAGCTTAAGATTTCACACATCCAGCAGGGTTATAGAGCAATGCAAAATTACCTAAAATTTTTCATTTGAAAAGAGAGTGAGTAAACAAAGAGAGCCAGCAGGGAATCCCGCTCAAGCAGGGTTACCTAGCAAAGTGTTTTACCAGGTTCAACCTCAAAGACACAGGAGGCAGTTCAGCTACGGCTCAAGTTGGTATGAAGACATGATGTTGTCCATGTGGTCCTGGTTCTGTACCTATGAAGAATGAGGAGCTAACAGTGCTAGAGAGACCACCTGTGTTACAGGCAGCTGAGCTAGAGAAGCAAAGCTACCCAAGCCCAACAGAGCCCATATGACGCTACCATAAGCCCCACATGCCTGACATGGAGCTGGAAGGTTTGGTATTTTCCATGAGTTTCCTTGTTACTTTGGTCTGGTCTTTCCTTTCTATTCTCCCTTCCTCCTCTTTGGAATGTAAATGGTTTACCCCATGCCATGACATGCTAGGAACATAACTTTTTCATTTAAAAACAGTCACATTTAAGGGACTACCTTGAGTCTCAGACATAGCCTTTGCACTTTTGAACAGCAGTGGAACTGGAAGACTATGATCTTTTGAAGCTTAACTGAATGCATTTTGAATCATGAGAGGGCTATGAACCTACAGGGCCCAGGGTGGAATGTTTGGTTTGGATATAAAATAGCCTCCACAGGCACAGGTATTTGAACATTTTGTTCCCAGCTGGTAGGACTATTCTGAGAGATTGTGGAACATTTGGGAGATGGGGCCTCACTGGAGGAAGTGGGGCTTTGGGCATCAGGCATTGAGGTTTATAATCCAGTCTCACTTCTTGTCCTGTCTACTTCCCATTCCACAAATATGAAGCAATCAGCTGCTGCAACATCCCACTGCCATAGAGATGCATTTCCCCTAACTTTCTCCATCACAGTAGACTGTGTCCTCTAAGACTATAAGCCAAAAGAAAGCCTTCCTCTCAAATGTTTCTTGTCAAGCATTGGTCGTGATGATGAGAAAGGTAACTGAGACATACATATACCAAATTCTATCACCATGATTCTTTCAAACATCTTTCAAACTCATTTATCCTGTACATTAATGCATTATTATCTCAAATGATTCTACTTCATTTTGATATTTTATAATAAAATTTCATTACATAAATTTGTGATAAAATATCATTACATAAATTTTACAAAGGTAACTTTTTCATTACAGCAAGAATATTTATTGCTTTTATCATTTGAATGGGGAAGAGGAAAGGAAAATAAACACATTTTTTCAAATACATAAGGAATTGCTTCCTTCTTGTTGCTTAGAAAAAAGATGAAGGATGAAAAGATGGATCAGTGGGTAAAGTGCTTGTTACACAAGTATGCGGAGCTGGGTTCAGATCCCAGTACACACATGAAAGACAGACATGGTGGTGGGCACTAAAATTCTAGTACTAGGGAGGCAGAAAAGGGCAGATCCCAGGGAAGGGGCCATTTACTGGTGAGCTAGTCTAGCCAAAATGGTAAGCTCCAGGTTCAGTGAAAGCCCCTGCCTCAGAAAATGAGTTAGAAAACATGCAAAGTAGGCCTCTAGTCTCCACAGGCACGTGCAATACAATCACATCCTTCTACATGCTTCACTTACACACACACACACACACACACACACACACACACACACACACACACACACAATGAATCAAAGCATACACCTGACTAAAATCTTGTACGTTTTCTCTTTCAGAGATGCTTGGATGCATGACACTGTAGCGTCACTTTTCTGACTCTGCCCCTACTTTGTTTTCCTTTGTCTAATTTTTAAGACAGGATCCCTCTCTCTGGAGCCATCAAGACTGGCAGTATACACCACCCTGGTGGTGCACAGCAGCTATTCTGCAGACCAAGGCAAGAGGATGATGATGGGCTGCATGGACTACAGATGTGCTGAAGGCCAGCCTGGAACCCCAGTGCTGGAATTCTTATGCCCATCTAATTGTCTTTGTTATTCAGTTTGGAGAAGCAGAAACAGAGTTGGTGTTAAAAGAACACATGTAAACTTTCTATTGCACAAACCTTATGTATTAAAAACCCACATCATTAACACTAAAATTTTTAATAATTACAAAAATATAGCATGAACCATAATTCTATATAGCAAATTACAGCTGATGTTTTCTGAGACACTGGGGAAGATAATAATCTAATTCAAAATATTGAAAACTTTGAGCCAAATGTGGTAATGCTGAGCTATAACCCAACTCCTTGGGATGCTCAGAGTAAGCTTAAGGCAAGGCTGGATACTTGGTGACATACTGTCTCAAAATAAAACTTTTTTTAAATGGGTGGGAAGGTAGCCAAGTAGTACTTCCCTAGTATTTAAAGATCCTTGGCTCAATACCCAGTAACACACATAAGTGAGTACATAAATAAGTAGAGATAGAGATTAGAGGAGAGAGAGAGAAAGAAATTGAAAAACTGGAAAGCACAACTCTGAGTTGTACTCAAAAAGGAAGCCTTAACTGTCAGTGTTAGCTAGCATTTACACTAACTTGCAGTCAATACCAACAGAACTAAGTCGTAAAGTTGTTGGTTTCGTCTTTTGTTTGTTTTTTTGTTTGTTTTGGCAGTTATCGGCCCTCAGGAAAATGAACCTTATTTGAAATAAAGGATCTATTGTATAGACCTCTGGGTTTTCACTCTGAAGGGACCGAGAGTTCTTTTTGAACCTAAAAAAGTAAGGTAAGTGGCACTCAAGAGGCCTAGGTGGGAGAATCCCAAGTTTGAGCCCTGATGGGGAAACAATATGATCTCAAATCTAATTAATTAATTAAAAAAGGAAACTGAATCAGAAAACTGAAACAATTGGGATATAACAAACGGTAGCATTTACAGTTGCTATTTTACTTCCAAATTCATGAAAGATGCAAAACCTGATGGGTGGGGCCTGTCATCCCACTACTCTCGAAGCCAAGGGGAGAAGATGATGAGGAAAGGGCAGTGGAGGAATTCAGTGAGTCCTGTCTTAAAACAGCTCACTGGTAGAGCATTTTCTGGTCCTAGATTCTTCAGCTACACACACACACACACACACACACACACACACACACACACACACACACACACACACACAGAGTTGCAAAAATCATATATGGCAAAAACTATATGAAATTCAGCCTTAAGATAATAGTTGAAAAATAAGTAATATAAAAATAGGATAGAAATAGATACATTTTACAAATCAAGTTTACAAATGACTTTTGATGGGATTTTACTTTAGCAAATTCCATTTACAAGACAGACTTATCAAACACCTAATATGTTGCTAGATGGATGAATGCATGTCCCATCCCAAACCCCAGAGCACAGCAAATACTGCATACGACATAAGTGTGTATACCCTACCTTCTGCACATCAGCATCATGTTTCTGTTGCAGCTTAAGTTTTTCTTCATAAAACTTTGCTTCCATCATTTTTGTTTTCATGTCCAACTTCAAGGGAAATATTTTAAAGATTACCAGAAAGTCACTTTATAGTGGTATCCTGCTCTTACATTCAAACCCACACAGTATTTCAGTCTCTAGTATTTTCATTTCAGTAAGTCTCTTTCAACTTTTCTTCTTTGCTCACATCTGCTTATTCATTTCAAAATACTCCTATTAGCCTAGCTGTTTACATACAGCATTTTAAGAAAGAATATTCATATAAATGACTATAAACTACTATGTCTAGGCAGCTCAGTTAGTAAAGTGCTTACTTTGCAAGCATGACCTTGATCCTGAGCCCATGTTAGAAATAACACCAACAAAAACCAAACCAGGCATGGTAGTGCACACTTATCATCCCAGCTCTGGGAAAGCAGAGATAGGGGGTCCCTGAAGCTTGCTAACCAGCAGCCTAGCCTATGTGATAGGTTATAGGTCAATAAAGCAGCTTGCTCATTTCAAACAGGAATGAAAACAAAGCAAACAAATAACACTGGAAATTAAATTTTCAGGAAGTCAAATAAAAATCTCAGTGAAAATCCTGACCAATAGAATGGCTCACATGGAAAACAGAGTAGTCAGATGTAATGATAAGTCAAAGGATACAGATCATTTTTTAAGGCCAACAATAAATTTAAATATATATGAGAGAATGAAATATAGGGGCTCTTTGAGAGTGTGAGAAGACCAGATTCATGAATTATGGGCACAGAAGAGGAAAAATCCCATGTTAAAGACATAGAAAATTATTTTCAATAAGATAATGAAGAAAATTGTCCAATCTTAAGGAAAGAGATGACCATCCAGATAAAAGAGGCGTACAGAACACAGAACACAAAAAAGGTAGAACCAGATAAAGAAATTCTTCATATTACACTATAGTCAAAAACTAAAAGTTCAGAAAAAAAACGAAGTGGATTGAAAGAGGCAAGAGAAAAGGACCAAGTCACACATAAAGGCAGGCCTATGGAGCAAGAGCTGATGTTCAATGCAAATTCTAAATGATAAAAGGGCGTGAAAGCATGTTTCAAGTTCTGAAAAAAGAGCTCAACTGCCCACCAAGGTACTATATATAACAGAACTGTCACAATGTTAGGAAAAAGGAAAACTTTCCATGACTAAAGTAACCTAAAGCAGTCTATGACCACCAGGCCAACACTACAGTGGATACTGGAAGAATACTTTGAATGGAAGAGAATGATAAACAAGAAGCCATTAAAAAAAAGACTCCAAGACATTTATCATCTAAATGAGGGCTTAAAAACCAACAAACACTATAAATCAACAAAATGACAGGAATTGAATTAATACACACCTTTCAATAACAATTCTGAAGAGCAATGGATTAGACTCTCCAATTAATAAACACAGAAGAGCTAATTGTATTAGAAACCACAATTCCTCTTTTTGCTGTATCCAAGAGACATAGCTCACAAACAAAAGAAGACACTTGAGGGTGAAAGAATGGGCAAAAGTATTTTATGCCAATGGTACCAGGAAACAAGTAGATGTGGGTATTCTGATACCTGACAAACTAGATGTCAGAACAACACTACTCAAAAGAGATAATGGTCACTTCATACTGATTAAGGAAACAATCCATCAAGAGACCATTACAGTTCTAAGAATATTACACTGAACACAGATGACACAATTCCATAAAGCAAATACTATGAGATTTAAAGTCACAAATTAACACCAACACAATAATAATAAGTGATTATTCTCACTAATAGATAAGTTTTTTTTAAAAAAAAAATTTTTTGTTTGCAAAAAATAAACATCAGAGATAAATGACACCATAGGTAAACTATAGAGCATTTCACCCAAACACTACAGAATGTGCATTCTTCTAGCAGTCCACATGACTCATTCTAAAACTGATCATGTGCTGGGACACAAGCTAGTCTCAACAAACAGGAAAATTGAAATGCCTTTCTGTATTCTATCAAACAAGAAATCAACAGCAAGAGAAATTACAGAAAATACACAAACTCAAGTAGACTAAACGCCATACAACTGAATAATGACTGAGTCTGAAGAAATCAAAAGTATTTACACATTTGTAGAACTGAATGAAAATTTACAAAACATCCTAAAACCTATAAGATACAATAAAGGTAGTCCCTATAGCTCTAAGTGCTCATGTGACAAAATCAGTGGGCATCTCAAACCAGCAACTATGAAGCATCTCAAAGCATGGGAAAAAAAACAAGAACAAACCAGACCCAAACCCAGTAAACAGAAATAATTAAGATTAGGGCATAAATCAATGAAATAGAAACAAACAAAGATAACTAAAAAAATGAAGAGTTGGTGCTTTGAAAAAATAAGCAAGATTGACAAACCTTTCACCAAATCAATAATAAGCAAGAAAGAAAAGACTAAAACCTGTAAGACTAGAGATAAAAGGCAGATTATAACAGATAGTGATGAAATACAGAAAATCCTAAGAACATATCCAACATTCTATTCTACCAAATTAGAAATATAAAAGAATGAAATTCTAAATAGATAGGACCCACCAAAGTTAAACAAACAAAAGAGATAAAAATATAACCACATCCATAGCAAGCAACAAGGTTAAAATAGAAATAAAAAGCCTGCAAACTAAAGTAATAATAATAATAATAATAATAATTGTAGTGTTGGCACCAAAATAGACATATAGATTAATGGAATAGACCAGGAACTGATACAACCACAGCCATCTGATTCTCTACAGAGAGGTCAACACTGTATCCTGGAGGTTTGTGAGCTACCATTCCTAAGTAAGTTGCTTCTTCCCTTTGCCTTCCCCTCCCCCTACCTGCTCAGTTCTAGACTGCAGCCCAGGAAAGCTCTTTGTTCCTGAAACACCTGTGCTTGGTAAGTCACTTCATCTCCTTCCATGGCCCCCACCCTTGCCCATTACCTCCCCCTGCCTATGGCATTCTCTACATCCACAGACCTAGCTCCAGATCAGTGGCCCTCAAACCTGCTTACCCTCCTTTTTTCTATCACTCTTCCTTGCTGTGGGATGGTCTGTATGTCAAATTGCTCTGATTGGTCAATAAATAAAACACTGATTGGCCAGTGGCTAGGCAGGAAGTATAGGCGGGACTAACAGAGAGGAGAAAAGAAAGAACAAGAAGGCGGAAGGAGTCACTGCCAGCCGCCACCATGACAAGCAGCATGTGAAGATGCCTGTAAGCCACGAGCCACATGGCAAAGTATAGATTTATGGAAATGAATTAATTTAAGCTATAAGAACAGTTAGCAAGAAGCCTGCCACGGCCATACAGTTTGTAAGCAATATAAGTCTCTGTGTTTACTTGGTTGGGTCTGAGTAGCTGTGGGACTGGCAGGTGAGAGAGATTTGTCCTGACAGTGGACCAGGCAGAAAAATTCTAGCTACACTTCCTCTGCCCACTGCCATCTTGGCATCTGTAGGTCTCACTCCAGACCCATGTTTGGGAGCCATCTTTCCCTGGTCCAATTAAACAGCTCATCCACCAGCTTTACCTGGCCTAGCTCAGGTCATGCATCTCCTGCACTGGGCCAATCTAAGAAAAGCCAGATTACCACATCAGAAACACAACAAAAAAAAGAAGTCCACACGCCTTCAAATCACACACACACACAAAAAAACCCCACCTGAGTCACCAAGGTAGCATGTCTCCCATCCAACCTACCAGTCCTATAAAAGTGTTCTATAATGAGAACTACCTAGATGAACTCCAAGACACAGAATTTAAAAGAACAGTCATAAACTTTATCAAGAAATTTAAAGAAGACACAAGAAACACTTCACTAAACTATCCAAAAGGATAACAATAAACACTTCACTGATATCCAAGATTATACAGATGCACAGCTGAGTGAAATGACCAAGGTAATTCAAGATTTGAAAATTAAAATGAATAGAGATAAAAAACACTGACAATTATACAAGCTAAAATGAAGATGAAATTGAAAAACTCAGTATTCCAATTAGAAAACTCAGGTGAATCCTTATAATTAGAATGAATCAAACAAGAAAGTAGAATTCTGGAACTCAAAGATAAAGGGAAAAATCTAGACAAAATAAGCAAGAAATGTGAAAAAAATAAAGTACAAGAAAGGAACATGCAGGAAGTACAGGGCACCATCAAAAGAGCAAAAATTTGAATTAGAGGCACAGACAAACAGACAAGGGAAAGAGCCACAGGTCAATGGTACACACCAGACCTTTAACAGGATCACAGCAGCAGAAAGTGCTCCTCACCACTGCACCATCTCTCCAGCCCTCGGGAAATATTTTTATAAGAGAACAGAAAGGTAGTTTTAGCACGGAAAGGGAAAATTTTAAAGGGAAACAAAAACTACAAACTAGAATTCCAATAATTGAATAGGGAACAATAACTAGGTAAGGTTAACAGATTTTGAGATAGGAGCAAAGCATTCTGCAAATTTCATGACAGACTAAGAGAAAGACTCTAAACACCTGAGAAATGGAAAAACTGATTAAAATAATTTTTAAAAAAGCCTTTGAAGGTTAGCTAGGACTTCAGGAGGTGAATAAACACACAATTGGAGGATCTATACAAGAGAATGGGAGTGGGGGAGGAGATGAAAGAATAAGAGCACAAATGTTCCATCTGATCTTTTCAAAGAGCTGACTCAACTTAGCATGGAGGCTCATGCCTGTAACTGCAGCACTTAGGAGGCTGAGGCAGGAGAGTAACCAGTTCAAGGCCAGTCTATGCAACACAGTGAGTGCGAAGGTATTCTGGACTGCACAATGAGACACAAACTCAGAAGAAAAGACCTAACTCAAGCAAACCTCAGATTGTAAGAAAAAGCAAACAGCCAGGCAAGTCACAGATAAACTGGAAATCTTAACAGACAATGGGAGAGGAGTACTGTATACATGGGACTAAGAAGAGTGACAGCTCATTTCAATGGAGACAAACAGATGCCAGTCAAATAAGTAACATCTCAGTACTCAAAGGTTAAGAGAAGAGCCATGTGGCAAATCACCAGGAGCTCTCTAAATGATGCCCTTGACAATGAAAGAAATGACAATGAGGCCAGAGCAACCTTGGGTCTGAAGGAAAGAAGCCTGCAGATAAAGTAACTGGAGAACTAAAGAAGTTTTTTTCTTCTAATAATTTCCAGAAAAGAAAATTGCACAATTAAAGATAAATAACCACAGTGAGAAGTGGGTTTGGATCTGGAAAGAACACAGCAAGAGAACACATGAAGATGGTGACTGGTTCGTTCTCTCCCTGTCTTCATCCTGCTGCCCCATTCCTCAGCTTGTCCAATGTTGTCAATTACCTTTGAGTAACTACAAATACAGAATACAAAACAACATACATACCCCAAATACAGAAGACATAGCTCAAAAGAAAAAAATGAATTAACTACAAAGTATGTTTAATTTGTGGGTAAAATAACATATTTAATACAGAGAAATAGCTAAATTATGATGGGTAAAAACATCACCTCTTTGTGCTGTTAAATTGAACTTTTAAAATAAAGTTGAACCAGACATGGTGGTGTAAACCTGTAATCCCAGCACCCAAGAGGAGGACTCCAGCAAACTCAAGGCCAACATGGTCTACACAGTGAGTTCCAGACCAGTCAGGGCTACACAGCACGACTTTTTTCAATCAATTAGTTTCATAAGATCAGTATAGAAATAGAAAGGAAGGTAGCCACTACGAGCCATTAATCCCAAGATGTAAGTTACTTATAAAATCCACAGAAACTTCATTACAACAGAAGATAAATAAATGATGAAAAGACAAGGTGGATTAGGAGAAGCATACAGAAACTGAAACAACACAGACTGAGATGGAGCTACAGATGGGAAGATAAAATACGGCACTATTTGCCATTTAAAGGTAAAATTCCTGAGTTAAATAAGACATGCTTTTACATCAAGAATGAACCATCATTTGAGGAGCCTCTCTAAACAGAGCAAGAAAGTAGTGACAGCCGCAGCAACAGGACAGCAACAGCAAGACTTGTTTTTGCAACATTAGCAGCAGCAGCAGCAGCAGCAGCAGCAGCAGCAGCAGCAGCAGCAGCAGCAGCAGCAAGGAATACAGAGAATCTGCAGAAGAAAAACAACTGTTTTACTACAAACTCTGAACAAAGTTCAGTCCTAGAGATCTTCATGAATTGTTTCCTGTAATCCCAACAACAACTATCCAAAGTGGGTGCTTTTGTTATCTCTCCAGTGGAGAACACAAAGCTACATCACAGAGAAGAACCTGTTTAGGGACCTGTTCAGGGTTTCACAACAGGAAGGTGGACCTCCCAGCTTCACTCCCCCTCAGGAGCCTGTGTCCAGCTAATAAGGTTGCCTTCCACTGAGTGGGTTTTAGATGATGGTCCATCTATTCTAAACACCTCAGCACATAAACAGAACTCAAACCAGGAAAAGAAGATATATCCTTTAAATAAATAACCTCGTGGTCAAAGCTTCCCTGGAGGAAAACCTGGCCCAATAGGAAAGAGAAAGGGATGGGCACACCGATGCATACCCTCTACACACCGTGGTTTTACTTCTGTCATTAACACAGTGTGTCCACTCCTGCCAAGCCTGTTGTCTGAAAACACCTTTTACTTCACTGACACTTATTTAATTGACCGTGGAGAATCTCAACAAAGGTTTCATAATAGCATTTGCTGTTTAAATGTTCGAGCTTTCACAACATTTCCTATTTTTAACTAATAAAATGTTCTGTGGGTATTCTGTATTTTTTGCTTAATTTTTTTACTCCTTTCACAATTTATTTTTCACTCTTTATTAAAATAGTACCCTCAAGATCACAATGACATCATTTTTGTTTTTATACAAAGAGCCTTTGACCATCAAATCTCAAAGCAGCTACATCTTCACTGTTGAGCAATACACAGAGGGACTTGCTATGACCGCCTCTCTTCTACTAGCTCGCTTTGGCTTCTGTGATAGCTGCTATTCTAGCTGATCTCCTGGGCCTTGCGAAATGTTTCCCTATGATTTCTGCATTTATCCCATTCTTCTACTATTTAAAGGTAGCCATTCTCCCTGAATAAGTCCCACACTCATCTTTACTATCTATAAATGTGAGCCTTTAATGGCCTTAACTGTGTTTAACTGTAGCTTCCCCATGTAGAGAAATCATAATTCTGTTTTCAGGCCTTAGCTCTTCTGTGTCAATTGTCAACTCGACACCTCCAGGCATACGTGCCTATAGAGTATCAAATTCAACAATCAGCAAGATCAGCGCTTACTATGGTCTGTATCTTAGACTCCTCTTTTTTACTCCTTATCAATGTCTAAGTGACTCACCAAGTTCAATCCTAGTAGGCTTCATTGGCAACCCTACTGTTACTAATCTGACAGTTCTTCATCAACTCTCACATTAACTGTTACAACCTCTTCACTCTTTTCCCATCTTTCACCATACTGATCCAGCTGAGAAACCACTGCCGATTTAACTGCCTCAAGTAGTTGTGAAAATGTCATTCTCTAGTCAAACCTCCAGAGATTCCCTGTCTTGTTGACAGCAACATGTATTTCCGACCAACACTCTCTTCTTTCACATGACATAACAGCCAAGTAGTTATAAGCACTAGCTAAACACAGCCTTGCTTCATCCTTCCTGTCTTCAGCTGCCTATTAAAATATCACACGATTCAACTCCTGGCTCAAACTTCACTTCCTCCATAAACTCCACCACAAACTCTGCTCACAGAAGCAAAGGTCTCCTCCATTCTCTGTCACTGTTTCCTATCCTACACTGCCTTGCAGATGCTCTGCACATCTTTCTTTCCTAGAATAAAATACGAGGTTTGAGGACCTTCTCGTGCTTATTGAAAAAATTATTTTGAAGTCATATTTTAATAAAATTCATACATTTTGAGAATTTTATTGTAGTCATATACTTCCTTTATGTTGTATATATGTATGTGCACATGCATAAATGTATATAAAGTTTCACATTTTATAAAAATAAACAAGTGAGCCAAATTTTAAGAAATTTTAAGTGAGCCAGTAGGGAATATGAGCAGAGAAACCCTTCTTAAACTAGTGCATTCAAAAAGCTATCTTTTTCCATTACTAAAGGCTAACTGTCTCTGCTCATTCTCATCTCCCAATGTTCTCCTTTAAAGGGGTTTACTTCAGAATGAAGTATCCACCTAGCCACTTGTCCCCATCAAAAATTTTACAGTGCAAAAAAGTTGAAATACACGGGAAATGCCGCCCTTCCTTGTCTGACTAGACTCTCGTATACGCCTAGAAGATCTCCTTAGACAATTTCTCTGCCTAACCCAGCTAAGCAACCCACATTTAGAAGAAGAAGTAAAGAGAAAGCCAAAACCAGAACTAACTTCGAATACTAAGAGAGTAGGCCAGCCCAGGCTGGGGAAATCACAGGGAAGACAAAGACACAGAAGCCAGACGACTCCACAGCTTAGAGAGCCTTCCCACAAGCTTTTTAGAAAAGAATTCCTGAAATTTCTACTTCAAATTAGGCCCCAATTGCTCTTAAGTGTTTACTTCTAACAACAGCTCCAAGGCTGTACATTCCCATAAAATTAATAAAGCTAATGAATATGGTGATTCATTTAACATAAAAGTCTCCTTGGGTGTAAAGATAGCTACTTAAAGTATGATTAATTAAATTTAAAAGTAACTACCAGTGTCATTTGTTCATCTTATTTAACTTCATGTTTACAAACTTTGAGCTAAGCATTTTCCCATTAAAAAATAATTTTCAAATGTCTGTTTAATCAGCTATTCACATTACACATGCAAAGGAGCAGTATGCTTATGAAAATGCTACTTTTTATTATTACCTTTTTGAAATAAGCAAAAATTAATATTTGATACTGGAACTGACCAAATACCAAAATAAAATTTTAAAAAATCATTTTTTTAATAATCATTAATGACTTAACAGAAAAACTAGTTAAAGTTATTTAGACAAACATCTTCCACACATTTGTAAATGAACAAGGTCAGGGCAGAGGTGCAGGTCAACAAGCTCTGAAGAGGCCAAGGCAGGAGTGCCACTTGAGCCCAGGAGCTTGGAGCCCACATGGGTAACATAGTGAGATATTGCCAGACAAATACAAAAGAGGAATAATGTACATATAAAATAAAATACCAAGAAATGCTCCTGCATATTGACCAACTGTTTCAAGCACATCAAAAGAAAACAAATATAAAAAATCAAACAAAAAATGCTTTAATATGTAGAATAACTACAAACTCTACAAGTTTTCCATGAAAGCTTAGTAACACAATTAAAATGTAAATTTTACATCATTAAAAAAAAATTAAGGTACTACCGGCCCTCCCTACAAACCAGCAATTTTCAAAACACTATGAGCAAAAACAGAATGATAAATTTGTTTGGTCAAATTTTCTTTCTTAATCCAAAGGATCATCACTAATCAATTAAGAAATAAAATTGATTCATAAAGCAATTATCATTCTGCGTAGGTATCAACCTGTGACCATCCTCCTTCGAGAGCACTTTACTAGCTAATGATCAGATGAGTCACCGTGCTGGGAACTAAGATTCTTTATCACTAATACATCTAGTGCCGCCTACTCTCAGGATATAACTTTGAAATTTTCATTAGGCAAGTTGTTATCTACTATACCAATTTATAACAAAGAATAAGTCATTTGCATGTCATTCCCCGAATTAGAGATGCATGAAATTCTCCCAAACGTTAATGATAATTATTTCAGGGTTTATCACATTAAAAGAAATGATAGATATTATGTATATAATATATGCTAATAGTTATTCTAATTTTAAATACAAAAGAATAAAAATAATTAGAAACTACTGTTTTATTTTGTTTAGTTCTCTGTGTGCCTTGGTGTTTATTTCTGAAAGTGACTTCCTATCTCTTCTTCATTTCTTCCTGCATTAATACCTGTTGTTGGTGTTCTGTCTGAACAACTCAGCAGAGGGCAGAATCTATTCAGATCCATCCACCAAATTACTCATTGGCACCTAGGACACTGGCATTGTGTCAATACTGAAAATGTGAACAACTCTTGCCTAAGGAGCATTTCTTTATACAACTACTTAATAAGTTCTGTGTTGCTATATTTTATAATAAATCATTCAAGTACCAGTTCTCTCATTTATTATGTATGCTGCCTTATTTGGCTCTATTTAAACAGTACATTTAACTTGTAAACTCATAGGGATAGACCTAATAAGAATTCTGTATAAGAAAGAAGCAGCACCTCTTTCTGGGAAATAGGCGAAAGTGGAATTCTATTAAAACGGCAATATCAGGGCTAGAGATAAGGTCAGCAACTAACAACACTGGCTGTTCTTCCAGAGGTCCTAGGTTTGATTCCCAGCATCCCATGACAACTCACAATCACTTCTAACTCGAGATCAGGAGATCCAATGCCCTTTTCTGACATCTTCAGGCACCAAGCACACACATGGTGCACAGGCATATATGAACATAAATAAGTAAAATAAATTTGTTCTGTTTATTTCGTTTTTTAATACAGCAGTCTACCATATGTTCTCTGAGAATTGATGGTTGATCTAAAAGCTGATCTTGTGTGTGTGTGTGTGTGTGTGTGTGTGTGTGTGTGTGTGTGTGTATTGTCATCTCTTATTTTTAGTGACAACAGGTTTTAGGACCAAATGTCTTGGTCCATGTCAGAAACTTTTTCTCAGATTACAAGAAAGAACCAACAACATAAATCTGCTGAATGATACTCCCTGTCACACTGTTCTATAATGTGGCTAGCAGAAGAAATGTGTTAAAAACTACAAAAGCTTTGAATTCTAAAAACAGACTAGACTGGTAGCCATAAGATCCTGGGATAACTGTAATCAAAAGACACAAAGGCTCCATTAGATAGCATTGGTCTTGATGTTTACATGGATTTACAGAATGTCAATAGAGCTAATAAGTGAATGCCATACATCTCAATATCACTGAGAAATTTCAAATACTCTTATCACAAAGATTATATTATACCATGTATCAGCTACAGTGATCAATTTTGTAGATGGATATAACTTGTAATGATATAAGAATAATAAGCAGATTCCCACTCTACCAGAGGCCATGACATACTAGGAACCCCAGGTAAGATACCACCCATCACCTGCTAAAACCCCTTAAGCCCTGCCCAGCAGTCCCCAACAGCACCTCCTCATCTGGGCTCCATATCCCAGCCCATAACTCAGGCAGAAGACACCCAGTCTACTGGAGGCCACACTGGTATTAAATACCCCAGGTACCTGAACTCAGAGACCACACCAGTATCCAGAACCCCAGAGGCCACACTAGATAACAGAAACTCAGAAGCAAAGTGAGCACCCAAAACCCCAGAAGCCAAGCAGGCCACCAAAACATCAACACTACCAGACCTGAAGACTCACTGGTCACCAGAACCACAGGTCACTCAGGCCAGAAGACCAGAGAAGAAACAGAAAGCAAGGGGTGAAAACATCTAAAAAGCATCCATCCCACAAAGATAGACTCAGAAATCAGCACTTAAACTGATAATAACCCCAAACCCAGATGACTAGAGGCCAATGTAAGAACACAATCAACAACACCCAGGGAGGGCATTATGCCACCACCAGAGCCCAGCAATCCTCCTATTGCAAGTCTTGGATATTTCAGCACATCAGAAGCACAAAGTAATGACCTTAAGTCCAACCTTGTGAAGATGACAGAGGCACTTGAGGAAATGAACAAAGCCCTTAAAGAATCCAGGAAAACACACAGAGACAAAGGAAATGAATAAAACTATTCAAGAGCCCGGCGGTGGTGGCGTACGCCTTTAATCCCAGCACTCGGAAGGCAGAGGCAGGCGGATCTCCGTGAGTTCGAGGCCAGCCTGGTCTCCAAAGCGAGTTCCAGGAAAGGCGCAAAGCTACACAAAGAAACCCTGTCTCGAAAAACCAAAAAAAAAAAAACTATTCAAGAACTGAAAATGGAAAACACAAACTGATGGAATCCTGGAGATGGAAAATACGGCCAAGCAAACACGAACTACAAATACAAGTGTCACCAAAAGACTGCAAGAGATGGAAGAGAGAAGCTCGGGAGTAGAATGTAAGGATAGATGAAATTGATAACAATGGTCAAAGAAAATGTTAAATCTAAAAATTCCTGACACAACATCCAGGAAATCAGGGACACTAGGAAAAGACCAAACAAACCTAAAAAAAATAAGAATAGAAGGAGAAGATTCCCAGCTCAAAGGCCCAGAAAATACCTTCAACAAAATCATAGAAAAAAAACTTTCTTAACCTAAAGAAGGAGATGCCTAAAAAGGTACAAGAAGCTTACAGAACACCAAATAGATTGGACCAGAAAAGGAAATCCCTCTGCCACATAATAATAAAACCACTAAATGTACAAAACAAAGAAAGAATATTAAAAGATGCAAGAGAAAAAAGGCCAAGTAACATATAAAGGCAGATCTATTAGAATTATAACTAATTTCTTCTCAAAGGAGACATTAAAAGCCAGAAGGACCTAGAGAGATGTCTTGCAGACTCTAAGAGACCACAGATGCCAGTCCAGACTACTATACCCAGCAAGATGGAGAAAACAAGATATTACACAACAAAGTCAAATTTAAACAGTATCTATCTGCAAATCCATCACTACAGAAGATGCTAGAAGGAAAACTACATCCTAAGGAGGTTAACTTCACCAATGAAATCACAGGAAATAAATAATCTCACACCAGCAAAATCAAAAGAAGGGAATCTGTCTCTCTCTCCCTCTCTCTGTCTCTGTCTCTCTCTGTCTCAGACACACACACACACACACACACACACACACACACACACACACTACTACCAACAACAACAAAATAAAAGAAATTAACAATCATTGGTTAGTAACTTCCCTCAATATCAATTCCCCAGTAAAAAGATACAGGCTAACAGAATGGATGCAAAAACAGGATCCATCCTTCTGAAGCATACAAGAAACACACCTAAACATCAAAGACAGACGTTATCTAAGAGTAAAGGGTTGGAAAAAGATTTTCCAAGCAAATGGATGCAAGAAGCAAGCTGGTGCAGTGATTCTAATATCTAACAAATTATACTTCCAACCAAAATTAATCAAAAGTGATGGGGGAAGGACACTTCACACTCACCAAGAGAAAAATCCACGAAGATGACATTTCAATTCTGAACATCTATACCCCAAATGCAAGGACACCCACATTTGTAAAACAAACATTACTAAAGCTTAAATCACACATGAAATCCCACATACTAATAGTGAGAAACTTCAACAACCCACTCTCACCAGTGGACAGATCACCCAGACAGAAACTAAACAGAGAAATACTGGAACTAACAGATATTATGACTCAAATGGTCCTAACATATCTACAGAACATTTTACCCAAACACAAAGGAATATACATTCTTCTCAGCACCTCACAGAACCTTCTCCAAAATTGACCACATACTCAGTCACAAAGCAAGTCTCAAGAAACATAAAAAAATTGAAATAACTCCCTGTATCTTATCAGACCACCAGAATTAAAGCTGGATTTCAACAACAATAGAAACAACAAAAAAGCCAACAAAGTCATGGAAACTGAACAACTCTCGACTGAATGATCACTGGGTCAAGAAAGAAATAAAGAAATTAAAGGCTTCCTAGAATTTGATGAAAATGAATGCACAACATACCAAAATTTATGGAACATAATGAAAGTAGTGCTAAGAAGAAAGTTCATAGCACTAAGTGCCTTCATAAAGAAATTAGATAGATCTTATACTAACAGCATTACTTATAACTAACAGGCATTCAGTAACTCAATACTCATAACTCAACACTAATAGATCTCATAACTTAAAAGCACACATGGAAGCTCTAGAACAAACACAGGTAGACAGCAGGAAATAATCAAGACTAAAATCAATAAAATAGGAACAAAGAGAACAATACAACGAATCAATGAAATAAAGAGTTGGTTCTTTGAGAAAAATCAACAAGATAGACAAACCTTTATCCAAACTAAAAAGCAGAGAGAGAACATCCAAACCAACAAAATGAGAAACAAAGGGGGACATGACAATAGGCACTAAGGAAATCCAAAAATCATTAGTTTATACTTCAAAATTGGAAAATCCAAAAGAAATGGACAAATTTCTTGATATATTCCACTTACCAAAGTTAAATCAAGATTAGATAAATAATTTAAATGCACCTATAACCTCTAAGGAAATAGAAGCAGTCATTAAAAGTCTCCCAATCAAAAAAAGGCCAGGGCCAGACAGTTTTAGCACAGAATTCTACTAAACTTTCAAGGAAGAGCTAATACTAAGACTCCTCAAATTATTCCACAAAGTAGAAACAGAAGGCACATTGCCAAATTCATTTTATGAGGCCACAGTCACCCCAATACCAAACCACAGAAAGACTCAACAAAGAAAGAGAATTTTACAGACCAATATCTCTCATAAATATTGATGAAAAACACTTAAATATTACAAACCAAATCCACAAAGATATCAAAAAAGATCATCCACCATAATCAAGTAGGCCTCATCCCAGACATGCAGGGATGGTTCAACATACAAAAAACAGTCAAGGTAATCCACCATGTAAACAAACTGAAAGAAAAAATACACGATCATTTCATTTGATGCTGAAAAAAACCTTTAACAAAATCCAACACCCCTTCATGATAAAAGTCTTAGAGAGATCAGGGATACAAGGAACATACCTAAACATAATAAAGGCAATATATAGAAAGCCAAGAGCCAACATCAAGGACTAAAATCAAGGACAAGACAAGGTTGTCCACTCTCTCCATATCTATTCAATATAATACTTAAAGTTTTAGCTAGAGCAATAAGACAACAAAAGGAGATCAAAGAGATATAAATTGGAAATGAAGTCAAAGTCTCACTATTTGCAGGTGATATGATAGTATACATGTGACCCCAAAAATTCTACCAGGGACCTCCTACAGCTGATAAACACCTTTAGTCAAGTGGCAGGATACAAAATAAACTTAAAAAAAAAAAACAGTAGCCCTCATATCCACAAACAATAAATGGGCTGAGAAAGAAATTAGGGAAACAACAGCCTTCACAATAGCCACAAATAATATAAAAACTACTCTAATCAACAAGTGAAAGACATGTATTGCAAGAATTTCAAATCTTTGAAGAAAGAAATTGAAGAAGATATCAGAAGATGGAAAGATTGCCCATGTTCAGGGATCAGTAGAATTAACATAGTAAAAATGGCCATCTTACCAAAAGCAATCTAAGATTCAATGCAATCTCAATCAAAATTCGAACACAGTTCTTTACAGACATTAAAAGAACAATACTCAACTTCATGTGGAAAACAAAATATCCAGATAGCTAAAACAATCAATAAAAAAAAACTGTACAATAAAAGAGCTTCTGGAGGTATCACCATCTCTGATTTCAAGCTCTATTACAGAACAATAGTAATAAAAAATGCATGGTATTGACATAAAAATAGACAAGTGGATTAATGGAATTGAATTGAAGACCCAGACATAAACCTATACACCTATGGACACCTGATGTTTGACAAAGCCCAAATTATATAATAGAAAAATGAAAGCATCTCCAACAAATGGTACTGGTATAACTTTATGTCAGTATGTAGAAGAATGCAAATAGATTCATATCTATCACCCTGAACAAAACTCAAGTCCAAGTGGATCAAAGACCTCAACATAGAACCAGATACACCGAACCTGATAAAAGAGAAAGTGGGGAATAGCCTTGAACACATTGGTATAGGAGACAACTTCCTGAACAGAACACAAATAGCACAGGCAATAAGATTGATGATTAATATTCGAACCTCATGAAACTGAAAAGCTTCTGTGAGGCAAAGCACACCATCAATACAACAAATCAGCAGCCTACAGAATGGGAAAATATCTTCACCAACCCTACATCAGACAGAGGGCTAGTTTCCAAAATATATAAAGAACTCGAGAAACTAGGCATCAACAACACAAATAATCCAATAAAAAATGGGGTACAGATCTAAACAGAGAATTCTCAACAGAGAAATCTCAAATGGCCAAGAAGCACGTAAAGAAATGTTCAACATCCTCTGCCATGAGGGAAATGTAAATCAAAACAACTCAGATTCTATCTTAAACATGTCAGAATGGCTAAGACTAGAAAACAAGTGACAGTTCATGCTGGATAGGATGTGGAACAAGGGGAACACTCCTTCATTGTAGTGGGTAGCCATTCCAGCTTGGATCTGGAAGCTCCAACCCCCATTGAGACTCTGGCAACTGTCACGCCTACGAGGCGGGGCGAGGGGAGGTGCTGGAAACCTGAGAGCTGGATGGGCAAGCGCTCTCTCTGGGCGCACTCTCTGCGCCTGGACCCTGGATGGTGGAGATTGATTGTGCAGAGCTCCAGAGAACACCGCTGGATTGCGATACACCTTCCCCAGACCCCCGCGACCTATCCATTCCTTCATTTGTAAGTCATCCACTAAATAAATCTTCCTTTTAACTACGTGGAGTGGCCTTTATAATTTTCCCCAATATCTGGCGCCCAATTCTAATTCTCTCCATGCTTACTCTTGATTTCTCAGAATCCTTTCTTACATGCTATGTCCTCTTTAAATCCAAACCTCCCATTTTTGATAACAAATAAGTTTTTCCAATAGCAATCTCAGAAGTCTCCAGAAGGAAGATGGGGCCCCAACAACAACAACTCTACCCAATCCAGAATGATGCCATGGTAATCATCATCATACTACACTTCTTGCCAGAATTTCAGACAATCTTACCCATTACTCTAAAACTTGCTGCAGAACCTACAGTTAGTCTAACTGAGATTTAACTATCTGAGCTTTCTCACAGTACCCAACAGAGATAACATCACCCCCTAAACGGCAGGAAGCAATTCTAAGAAAACGACGCCCCTTCTCCCTTAGGTTTCATAATTCTCAGGGTTATGGATGACGGTTGTAGGGTTGGGGGTGGAAGAAAATATTAACTCAGTATTGTAAAAAAAAAAGGGGGGGGGGAGAAATGGAACGGATAGGTATAAGATATGATGGTAAATCATTGTATATACTAGTAAACAAACTTAGTAAAATAGCAACCTTAGACAATTTGCACTGTAATTTGTACTGTTATAGATTCTTATATGTTGATACAAATGTAAACTATTTTTATACTCCTGTTTAAGATAATTTGTATATTGATACAAATACAGAACTATATTTGTTATAATGTACATATATTTCTACTCTTATTTGAAACATTTTTATATTGATACAAATGTAAATTTATATCTGTCATACTTTATATATGTTCTACTTCTGTTAGGATATTTGGTATATTGATATATATTTAAGATTATTGTCATATTGCATATCGCACTATATATTCCTACCTCTGTTATAAATATCTTGTGTATTGTCACAATTTTGAAGTCATCGTTCTTCACCATACATTTGCTTATAGACTGTTTACCTTATTTACGTGAAGCCTTAGTCCTTAGGTTATTTCGGTAGATAAGATTTATAGATTTATAGTCGCCTATGCCTGTCATCTCTATAGTTACGTTAGTTAGGTTATCCAGATTTACAGATACATAGGTCAGATGGACAGGTAATCTTCAAACACTTCATAGACCTAGAGAATATGGCATTTAAATAACTTAGAATTCTGTTGACGTGAGGCACAACTGCTCCTGGCTGCACCAATTGATCCCGAGAGAATGTTGGGCTAAGACATTTCCATTTGGAAGTTTGTCTTTTTGGCACAAAATGGCCTATGGGGCAAAGAACTGCCCTTGCCTTGAAGGCTGACAGTACAAATGCAATGCTGTCCTTTCTGGACAAGCGGGACACAAGGAAAGCGACCACTGTACTCTGCCAAGACAGGGTAAGATGGTCTTTCAGAAATCCTGCTTCTGAAAATGGTCTGTCAGATACTCTAGGCCTGTAGCCAATTTGAATGCACCAACAATGCTAAGAAACATTAGGTGACTGTCCAGGCTGCCAGCTGTCTTGGTCTACTCTTGCAAGATTCCCGAAGTTGCTTGCATCCGTCTACCATTTCTCAGGTACCATTATGTTCCTTCTCAGGTCTTTGATGGGATTGAAGACTAGCAGTTATAGTTACAACTTAGTATATATAATATCTTAGATAGAACATATTAAGTATTAGATTCAGGTTCTTTAGGATAGGACACCTTTGAATGATCTTTATAACATGCCGTTTACCTATGCTCTATATACTTCTCTGGATTTTAGAGTGTGTTTCTTGCTTGATATTGTTTGCATTGGTTGTAGTTACATCTTATCTAGGTCATTATCCCTCATTATTTCTGGACAATATTTAATAACCATTCCTTTGTATATAGTCTTGTATTAGTTTAGAACCTTCTTATTTAGACAAAAAGGGGGAGATGTAGTGGGTAGCCATTCCAGCTTGGATCTGGAAGCTCCAACCCCCATTGAGACTCTGGCAACTGTCACGCCTACGAGGCGGGGCGAGGGGAGGTGCTGGAAACCTGAGAGCTGGATGGGCAAGTGCTCTCTCTGGGCGCACTCTCTGCGCCTGGACCCTGGATGGTGGAGATTGATTGTGCAGAGCTCCAGAGAACACCGCTGGATTGCGATATGCCTTCCCCAGACCCCCGCGACCTATCCATTCCTTCATTTGTAAGTCATCCACTAAATAAATCTTCCTTTTAACTACGTGGAGTGGCCTTTATAATTTTCCCCAATACTTCATTGCTCGAGCGAGTGCAAACTTGTGCAGCGACTTTGAAAATCCATACAGTGGCATCTCAGAAAATTAGGAATTGATCTACTGCAAGACCCAGCTATACCACTCTTGGGAATACACCCAAAGGATGTTCCATCATACCACAAGGACACTTGCTCAGCTATGTGCATAGCAGCTTTATTTACAATCCTCCAGAAACTAGAAACAGCCTAGATGTCCCTCAACCAAAGAATGGATAAAGAAATTGTGGTACATTTACACAATGAAGTATTACTTAGATATTAAAAATAATGACATCAAGAAATTCAGGCAAATGGACGGAACTAGAAAAAAATCATCCTGAATGAGGTAACCCAGGCCCAGAAAGACAAAAATAGTATATAGTCACTCATAAGTTAATATTAGTTGTAGAGTAAATGATAATCCACAGCCCCCAGAGAGGCTAAGTAACAAGGAGGGCTCAAGGAGGGGAAACATATGAATCTCCCTGGGAAGGAGAAATAGAATCAACATCGTGGGTAAAGTAGAGGGTTGGGAGAGACAGGAATAAGAGGAATCAGGTATGGGGAGATGGAGGTAGAGAGTACTAGGAGAGACAACTGGAATTGGGAGGCATCTCTAGGACAAACTAGAAACCTAGAGCAATGAAATTTCTCGGGAATCTGTGGGGGTGACCCTAGCTAAGAATCCTAGCAATGAGGGATAAAGAGCCTGAACTGGCCATCTCCTGTAACTAGGCAGGACTTCCAGTGGAGGGATTGGGACACCAACCAAGCCACATAACCTTCAACCTACAATTTATCCTTTCTACAAGACATGCTGGGATAAAGATGGCACAGAAATTGTGGGAGTGGTCAATCAATGATTGGTCCAGCTTGAGACCCATGCCACGAGAGAAAGCCCACTCCTGACACTGCCTGGAGGGCTAGGACCCGGAGGCCAGATAGCCCAGAGACTTAGGACAGAACCAAACATGACTGGAAAAGGAAAATCAGTGAAATGATTCCTGGTGACGTTCTGCTATACTCATCGATTGGTGCCTAGCCCAATTGTCATCAGAGAGGCTTTATCCAGCAACTGATGGAAAGAGATGCAAACCCATAGGCAAACATTAGGCAGACCTTGGGCAATCCTGCAGAAGAGGGGAAGGAAGGATTGTAGGAGCCAGAGGGGTCAAGGAAACCACATAAAAACACACAGAATCAACTAGGCTAGGCTCATAGAGGCTTACAGAGACTGAACCGACAACCAGAAAACCTGCAAGGGACTGACCTAGGCACTCTGCATATGTGTTACAGTTGTGTAGCTTGGTCTACTTGTGAGACTCCTAACAGTGGAAGCAGGGGCTGTTTCTGACTCTTTTGCTGGCTTTTGGGACCCTTTTCCTCATGCTGAGTTGCCTCGTCCAATCTTCAACTCGATATGCCATGTTTGGTTCTATACATGGGAGGCCTGCCTTCCTCTTAATAGAGGAGGAGGAGTGGATGGGGTAAGGGAAGAGGAAAGGTGGGGAGAGCTGGGAGTACAGGAAGGAGGGGACACAGCAGTCAGGTTGTAAAATAAATGAATAAATAGTAATAAACAATTAGAGTGGTGTAATTAAGGAGATAAAATACAAGTAAGCAGATAAAGAGGGTGCACGGATTCACTGAGGTCAAACACACTCATTCTAAAAATTGCCATTGCCTCTATCTCCTGAGCATCAGAACTTTAAGTCAGAAAAGAATCCTGCATCACAACCCTCCCTAGCAGTGGAGCTGGGCATACAAGATTGGAGACACACATTAAACTCTTTAATGGTAGGCCCAGCCTGGTCTGCATCATGATTCGGTTTTGAACCCAGAAAACTAACCTCTTTCTCCTGTGTGTCACATATATGTACAGTCTGAAAGCTCCTATTACACAAAACAACTTGATATTATTATACAATATCAACTGTGTTAAGTACTAGGCACATGAGAAATAACTCATTCTTACCTCTTTCTCATGCATTCGAGAAAGAAAATGATCATCATGAAGACTGCTAGACTTTCTCAGGCTGACCTTTGGAGTTATCTGTAGAAGCAGTAAGAATTATTTAAAACTGCCCGGGACTAGTTTATCAACTCTTGAAAAGTAAACTAATCAAGTCTCAGAAACTCATTTCAAAATAAGGTTAGCTTTGGAGAAAAAAGTGACTCATTCACTTCTAAGCAACAGGACTAAAATTACTATTACCCTTCCTAATGTGGATCTACATTACTTTATATTTTAAAAACTTCATTTTATTTAAAGATACCTGTCCCTAGAAAAAGTCCAGTTAAATCATTACTTACCAGAGAAACTGGAAGAGGCTTCTGTCTCAGGTACCGAGGATTTTCTATCTGAAATATTACAAATAAAGACATTAATCCTGGAGTTGTTTGAATAAAATACATTTTATGTGTGAAAATGTCTTTTGTATATCTTAACATTTAGTTCACGTTCTATAGTACCACACATACATTTCTGTGACCTCCCTTTCTGTGTCTAAACACACCTTCATGGCCCCTACCTCAGTGCCCACTCTCATCGAAGGCTCTTCACTTCACATTTCACATTTCCCAAATCTGAATGACTGACTATGTTACCAGAACTTGGGCCCACCTGCCTGGTTATGCCTCCCAAACCCTCTAAGTCTACATGTATTCATTCTTTAAATCTCCGTTTAGTCACTACACCCCTAGACATACTAGAGATACGACTCTAACTGTAACTCACAGCATAAATGAGGACATGAAATTCCTTTGAGATTCTCCCTAAAGCTATCTTTTCAGCTTCACTATTCCCCAACTTACTCCACATTCCAGGGCCACCAGACAACTTTACCTTGCAAGCACTACCTGCTCAAAGCTGCAATCATTCTTCCCCCTTCTTCAAGACTCACTGAGTCAGAATGAGGTCCTCAGGACAATTAAACCCAACCAGGCTAGTGCCACCCTGGATGCTTGCCTCTTTTTATGACCTAGCACCCATTTTTTCAAAAAAAAAGTGGATCCCCAAAACAAAGACAGTGATTGCCACATTCACCAGTCTATTCCAAACCCCCAATCCAGTGCCCACAATATTCTTAGGGAAGAGGAGGGAGAGAGGGAACTACATTTGGTCCCACCCCTCAGCAGCTCCTAAGCATCCTGGCTTCACATTCATGGCCCTTACCTAATACCTTGAGTGCTCAGCACTATGTTTCCACACACATCTTTGGGCAGACTAAGTACAAGGATAGTGTCATCTCAGTTTTGTAGGTCTGGCATCTAACACACATTTAATGCCTTTCAATCAAGCATTTCTTGAATTGCTTTATGATAAATTCTTTATGATTTCTATACCAACTACTTCATTTACAAATAAAATAAAAATTAAAAAGTCATTATCAAAAGAGTCAAATTTCTTCATGTCATAAGCTCACAACCTACTACACCAATAACCACAAAACGAACAAGAACATTATGACTCCAAAGAAGAAAGTGGTTCTTACCCTGGATTACACTTAACTTAATCTTAAATTAAGATTAAGAGACAAGCTTTTTCACATATATTTTATTCTATCTTCCAAAATTCTAGCCAGTTTTCAAAAAGCTAAATTGTATTTAATTGTGAAGATATTACACTCAATTTGACACAAAAGGCAAAGATAAAGAATCAATTAAAGAAAACAGAGGGACTAAACTTAAAAAACAGAATTTAAAATAGCAAAGGAGTCGAGCAAAACACCAGACAGGATCTGAGGAATTACGTGCATTTTAGTTCCTAGAACAGGAAAATATTCACATGGTTTTCTTCACCCAGAGACTAGATCCCATAAAGGTACTGGAAACCATCTGAATTTAAATTTCTTTCCTGGTCCTGCACATAGACCAACAATGGAACCAAATAAAAACACCTACCAGCAGTGCCTACATCCCAATGAAGAGAAAGTGAATAGCAATTCCAAGATCCACATAAAAGTAGCCAAATAAAGATCCCAAGCCTCAACCAAATTAGCACAAAGTACAAAGTCACCACGACCAAATGTTTGATAACACTATAGACTGGCTGCATGAAAGTCTGACTTCAATGTTCAGGATGCAAAGCATTACTAGAAGATGCATGAATCACAACAGTGCATTTACTAAGTAAGGTTGAAGCACTGTGCCTGAAGAGGAGGTGCCGAACTGTACACACGCAGCTCTTTAAATACAGGCAGCAAGCTCTAGGAAGTAACAAAGTACATTCAACAAATATCTGCTGTCTGAAAGTACATTGTGAAAAGAAGTTAGCATTCTTCATTTGGGGAACACAGAAAGGGAGTTCTTCAAAGACACACACACCAATGAACACACTCAACTCTGACTCACGAGGCTGAATTAAATATAAGAAGAAACAGGAAGAGTAAAAACAAGTCTCAAAGATGCTTAAGCTCTAATTAAGTTTAGATTTAAAACCAAAGGCCAAGGAAACCATCTGTGACTTATTTTGCTCAGCTCTCCATTTATAAGCAGGACACAAAATATTGGTCTAGTTAATTACAATACAGCATTTCAGCTATACAGAAGTAAGTCTTAGTCTACCCCCTTCATCTTTAAAAGCATTAAATAAAGAAGTGAAGGGTTTCTATTATTATGAATTATTTTTCAAATTTATGAATAAAGAAAAATGTCTATTCTAATTCATAAAAACAACAAAAAACAGCGAAAATGGTAACAATATTCCATTGTTCTTATTCATTTATAATACACTGAGTTTGGGAAATATTCAAAGAAAAGCATGTTCTTGAGTCTATTTAGGGAAAATAAGCAATCTATTTTCTGATTTTGTAACAACAGCCAGATGTGCTTTGAAGTTGACTACTCCCACTTTGCAATCCGCAGGCAGCATGGACTTGGATGGAGCAATGTGTAAACAGTCTTAAGGCTGACTTCTTTCATGTTTTTTCAGAAAACCTCCTTCTCTCAAAATACATCAAGAACAAATGCCACAAAAAAAGAATGTCTAGCGTGGAAGCTACAGCACAGTCATGTGAAACACTGATGGAGATGAAAATACATAGAAGGCAAAGCCCCAAATAACTAGATTCCAACAGCACAAGTCCATCAGGCATCTGCACATTTGTTTCAAAAGCAAACAGAAAAGCAATAATAAAATATATAATAATCTAAGCTAAGCATTACTACAGATATATGAATGCTCTCTAATGAAAACTAACTTTTGATGTCTTATTTTATTTAGTTTTTTTAGTAGGCACACTAGATTACAAATTGTTTTTTTGTTGGTTTATGTTTTGAAATTATTCCAGTTTTGGCTCAACTTCCATAAGAAAATACCTTCTGATGGACTAATAGTCAGTTAGAGAAGTTTTGTTTCCAGAAAAATTAAAAAGTACTTTATCAGATATACAAACTTTAGAGGGAAAGACATTGTCAAATGATATATTACCAGGAACACCAACTAAAATAACTTTTTAAAATTTTAATATAGGAAAACTCTTCACAGGATGAAGGGAGCTGGGCAGTGAATTCATCTTTCAACATCTAGTCAACTGTGCTTCGAGAGTATATCTTATCTATAGCTTAGAAATCCATGTCAGGGCCAGTGAGATGGCTCAGTAGGTGAAGATGCCTGCTGCCAAATCTGATGGTCTGACTTCAGTCCCTGGGCCCTACACGATAGAAGGAGAGAACCAACTCCCACAAGTTGTCCACGGCCTTCTCTAAGTATGGGTGCACGTGCCAGTGCATGTGCGCACACACACACACATACACACACACACACACACACACACACACACACACACACACACACACACACACACAAAGAACATTATTTTTCCACAGAAATAATTCTACATGTGAAGACTCATTCACTAGTTTACCAAAGATATTTCAGCAATCATTTAACAGGCCTAAGCAACATATATACACACAAATACACCATCCAGTACCACAAGGAAAAGGAAAAAAAGGCCAAACGAACAGAACACAAGCAGGAACCACTGTCATATGCTGCCCGTGAAACAAATTACACCATGGTGTGTCAAGAAAGCACGTTTCATCTATTGGTTCTGATGACCTAAGGTTCAGTTTTGGTTTTGGTTTTACCTGGTTAGGTTTTTTTGTTGTTGTTTTGATTTGTTTTTTTCTTGAGGTTAAGTAACAGATTATTAGCGGATCTTTGATTCTCAGCACCACTTTAAACATAGCACAGAACTTTTATGACTGTTCACTATTACTCACTAATGTTTACCTTTGGTTTTAATTATTACTTTTATAGAGCTATCTTGATTTTGATTTTCAGGTAGAAATGTGAAAAGGAAACTATTCTCTTGGTGGTAATTTTTAATCTTACTGAAATAATTATTTATTGAAAACATTTATTTCCTAATCAGACCCACTTTATAAATACCCCATGGCCATACAAAAATAAATTCACAAACAAAACTACTTTTCCTTGGCCTCTGTTCTATAACCATATTTCTTCTCATTTTTAGAAACTGTCATCTCCTTTTTAAGATCAACTATTAGCTATAGTAATTTCTCCAATCTCAAACCTAGTTTCTGTTTTTGGTGTTTTTAACTTTACTTATTGACTTCTGTGTATGTGGGGATGTACATACCACATTGTGGGTGTGGAAGTCAGAGGACAACTATTGAGAGTTGGTTCTCTCCTTCTGTGATGAGGGTTCTGGGGATAGAACTCAGGACCTGAAGCTTGACAAGTGCCTCTAACCAGGAAGTCATCTTAACAGCTCTTGATTTTTGTTGTTTTGTTTTGTTTTTTATAAAGACAGGGTTATTCTATAGCCTGGGCTAGCCTCAAACTCATAGCAATGCTCCTGCCTATGCTTTGCAAATGCCGGGAGTACAGGTTGCTTTACATGCCTGGCTATTTCTTGACTTCTTTCAAAAGATAACTCAAAGTGAATGATGATTTTTAAAAGAAAAAAATTCTATATGAACATACAAAAATTAGTTGTCCTGAAAGGCTTCCAGGTTTTTCAGGTATGGTAAGTAAAAATATGAAAAGTACATGCATAGTTCAGGAACACAAATGATTTATTTTATTTTTCTTCAAATAATGAATAAAAAGACAAGAGAATACCCCATGGCTGACTATTCATTATAAACTTCAGGAAATATTTAGTTAAATTTTGTGAATGAGATTCACTCTATAGTTCTTTGAGTTTTAGCAAATCCATTCAATGGTACTGTCTTAGTCTGCCTTCTATTGCTGTGATAAACACCATGATGAAAAGCAGCTTAAGCAGGAAAGGGCTTCTTTATCCTTACAGTTGTAGTCCATCAGGAAGAAAGTTGGGGCAGTGTGGTGATATACTGTGTACCCTAATAAAATTTGCCCGAAGATCCGAGAACAGGACAAGCTACTAGATTAAACAGAGAAGACAGACAGTGGTGGCATACACCTTTAATCCTAGCACTCAGAAGGCAGAGATCCAGATGGATCTCTGTGACTTGAAAGCCACCCTGGATTACATGAGATTGATTCAGTTTAGGAGAGAAACAGAGCCAGGCAGTGGTGGCACACACCTTTAATCCCAGCACTTGACATCTCATGCCTTTGCTACCAGTATTTGGGAAGCACACACACCTTTCATCCCAGCACCAGGAAGGAAGTGGAGTGGAAAAATGTCTATAAGTCGTGAGGAGACAGGAACTAAAGCTTTTCGACTGAGAGCCTTGTTGGCTGAAGCCTTTTTGGCTGGAGGCCTTGTCTACTGAGGACCAGAGACATTCAGTCAGAGGATTTGTGGAGTTGGCAAGGTGAGAAGTAGCTGTGGCTTGTTCCTTTGTCTCTCTGATCTTTCAGCATTTACCCCAATATCTGTCGCTGGGTTTTTTTTATAAAAAGACCATTTAGGAATTTGAGCAACAGGAACCTAGAGGCAGGAACTGATGCAGAGGCCATGGAGGAGTGTTGCTTTACTGGCTTATTCTCCATGGTTTACTCAGCCTGCTTTCTTTTTTATTTTTTATTTTATACTTTAATTTAATTTTACATACCAGCCACGGATTCCCCTGTCCTCCCTCTTCCCGCCCCCTCACTCTCCCACCCCCCATTCCCATCTCCTCCAGGGCAAGGACTCCCCTGGGGATTCAGCTCAGCATGGTAGATTCAGTCCAGGCAGGTCCAATGCCCTCCTCCCTTCACCCAGACTGAGCAAAGTGTCCCAGCACAGGCCCCAGGCTCCAAACAGCCAGCTCATGCACTAAGGACAGGTCCCGGCCCCACTGCCTCCCAAACAGTTAAAACTAATCAACTGTCTCACTTATCCAGAAGGCCTGATCCAGTTGGGGGCTCCTCAGCTATTGGTTCATAGTTCATGTGTTTTCCACAGAGAAATGGATGAGATCTACATAAGCAAACTGGATGTGAGGAGGGGAAATGAAGGGCAAGGGTCGAGGGAAAGTGAGCTTAGGGGAGTGGGAGATCCCAGCTGGACTAAGAACAGAGAGGGAGAACAAGGAAAAAGAGACCATGATAAATGAAGACCCCATGGGAATAGGAAGAAGCAAAGTGCTAGAGAGGTCCCCAGAAATCCACAAAGATACAGCCTGCTTTCTTATACTACCCAGAACTACCTGCCCAGGGATGGCACTGCTCCCAGAGGGCTAAGCCCTCCCGCATCAATCATTAATCAGCCAATTGATGAAGACATGCTCTCAGTTAAGATTCCTTCTTCTTCAATGACTCTTGCTTGTGTCAAATTGACAAAAACAAAAACAACCAGCACAGGAATAATCAGTAATTTAAAATCCAAAGAGTAATTTAAAAAGTTTGTATATACTTGAAGTTAATCTTTAAAATCTACAAAGTACTATTCTGGCCACTAGCCTAGTAAGAATTTTTTGTTTCTGCTATATAAAGCCAATTAAAATTAGCATCTTTTCAGTTTCTGAAAACTTTAGTCTAGCATCTTTCATTCTGCATAGTGTTCCTGAAAATCATCCACTTTTTTGTATGGCCTGATAACAGTTCTTGGTATTACTGAGGCAAACTCCATTGTATGTATGCACATATCATCTTTTCATGTATTCTACACTTAGAAGTATTTAGAGTCCTTTGCATTTTATTCAATTATAAAATAAAGGGGGGCTATTACAAATACTTGTATGAATGTTTGGTTTGAGTAGACACATTCATCTTACTTAAATCAACCCTCAGTGTGAGGTTCCTGGGTTATATGGTAAATGTTTTACTTCCTTTGAAAGTTGTCCAACTTTGGAAAGTAATATTTTGCACTCCCAGTAGAAAGAAGTGTGTTCCGGTTGCTCCTCATCCTCACCAGCACTTAGCACTGTCAACTGTTCGCTAAAACCCTTTAACAGACATCTAGTTGTATCTCTTTACAGCATCCTTTGCCTTTCTTTTCATTAGGCTTCCTTAGCAAGAATTTTTCATTCATTCTGAATAAAATTCCTCATCAAATGTGAGCTCTACAGATTACTTCTGTATTTTCTGGTTTTGATACTAACACTGGCCACACAATGTGATTTGGAAATGATACTTCTAGATTGTTGAAAGGCTGTGATGGTTATTACTTCTCCCTTAAGTGCTTCATTAGATGCATCAGATAAATCATCTATGACTGGAGTTTCCTTGGTGGAATATTTTTAACTACAATTTCATGGCATTTAATAGCTATAGAACTATTCAGATTTCTCTTTTTAGTGAGTTCAGTTTGCAGAAGGACTCTGTCCCTTTTATCTACAGTCAAACTTATGCCCTCGGAGGTATCTGCAGTAATTCCTTATTTGACTTTGAACATCTGTAGGTTCTGTAGTCTATCTCCTCTTTCAGTCCTAATATTAGCAAGCTTTTTTTTAGTTTTTAGTCAGTCTGGATAAATGCTTGTTAAGTTTATTTGTCATCTGAAGATCCAGCTGCTAGTTTCATTTATTTTTTCTAATGCTTCTCTGGGTTCAGCTTCTTCTGTTTCTATTTTAATCTTTACTACCTTCTTTCATCTACTTGCTTTGGGTTAACTTGTCCTCTTTGCTCTGGTTTCTTTAGACAGTTTGATGACTTAGTACTTTGTTCTTTCCTTTCTTGCTGATTTCATCATTTTTACTTCCAATATTTCTACTACAAGGTGTCTACACATAATCTTTGTGTTTAGCCTTACTTGAAGGTCACTGGGTTTTATGAATGCATAGATCAATTTTTTTTTCAGCAAATTTGAAATTTTTCAGGCATTATGTTTTCAAATATATTCCTGCTCCTTTCCCCCTCTCCTCTCACTCTAGTGCCTCCATTATGCCTATGTTATACTGATATATTTAAAGGCATCCCATATTTTCTGAAACAAGGTTTATTTTTTAATTTCTTTCTGTTTTACAGATTAAATTCCATGTAGTTCATATATATTTATTTTATTTTTTACTGAGAGTCTATTCCCATTTGATGGTTATAACTGCATTCTTTACTTCTTTATGTATGGTTTGCCCCTTTTCTTTGAATATATTTATTAATGGCTGCTTTGAAAGCGATTAAATCTGGCCTCTGGATCCCTGAGTGATTTCTGCTGCCTGACTTTTTCCCAATGTCCAGGTCACTCACTGGTAATTCTTTGTGTGTATGGCTTGTATGTTTTCTTGAAAACTATACATTTTACAACATAGCAACTACAGATTCTGACCCCTCTGTCCAGAAGCAATTGCTGTTGCTTACTTGTTTAACTATTTCATATTTATTTAATAATTTCATAGCTTAGTCGGACTATTTTTGTGTAGTTTGTTTAACTCACAGTGTAAAGACTTGGTGTCACTCTTCAATGGGTACAATACTGGTCATACACATAATCAGCTTTGGATGCTATTGGTTTTAGCAGGGCTGTCTCTGTTTAGATGTTTCCATTCCTTGTATTTCTGCTAAACTGGATATTTAGTTCAGTTTACCATCAAAATCTCCATTGTTTCCTTGGGCCTGGTTAGGCTTGATCTTCTCTACACAGTTTCCAACACACTGAGTCCTTGGTGCAAACTGACCTCACTGTTCTGGACTGCCTGGGCCCTGGACTAGATCTCTGGGCCATTATGGGCACCATGTAGATACAGTACCTCTGGTCTTCTTGGCTTGCCACCCTTGATATGCAGTCTGCACTATGAATTGAAGGCTATGTTCTACAAATGGGGACTGAGTGAAGAAAGGCATCCACACCCCATCACTCAGCTACATTCACCAGAAGCTTACCCTTTTAACTAAGACTTCAAATGGCTACAAAATGCTGGCAGCATACCGTTCCCTAAGACATACAATATCTCCAGAATGGAAATTGAGGGAAGGGAAGAGAGAGAATTACTACCTTCTTGGTCACACCCAGTGAGGATGTGACTTCTATAATGCTGAGCTAGAGTGACAAGAGAGAACGATAGTAAGTCATGGCCTAAGTGCCACAGAGTTTTGCTGTTCTTAACAAGCTATAATTGGTTTTCTTGAATACACGTGTAATCATTTGCTCTGTGTCCTTAGGATGATTTGCAGATATTGTTAATATTTCTTATTAATTGTGCTGCTTAGCAAGAGAGCAAGTCTCTACAGTTTATAATGCTGCTAATTCAAGGGATAAGACTCCTCTACCTTCTTTTATGTCATAATCATTCCATGCTGTTAATTTTCCATGGAGACCTACTTTAGCTAGTAGGTGTGACTAAGAAGATTGGAGTCCTCTCTCTTCTCTCAGTTACTAATCAAGAGCTATATGGATACTGGTCAATAGCTCTAGCTACTGAGTGGCTCTAGCCCACACCATTTCTGTTATTGGTCTCGAATTTGATTTCTCTATCTGAGGGGTTATAATTACAACCATTATAGTCAGGTTGTAAGACTCAAAAATGGGGACAAGGATGGTTTGTTTCTCAGTGGACAACTAGCAGGTTTTAGAGCCACTATTAGTTCTATTACCCCTTCCGCAGAAAACAGTTCTGAGCCCACTTCTATTGTTCAGGTCCCTACAAAGCTATCACAGATGTACCATCTAGGACTACAGCAACAGTTTGAGTTATAATTCAATTCTCTAAAATTGTACTATGATATTTCTGAATGTATTCCTAATAAAGGCACCATGGCAAAAGGTCAACATGTGTGTTGTTTTATACACACACACACACACACACACACACACACACACACACACACACACACATCTCCCCGCTTTCTCAGATCACCCCACACATTAGCACTGAACATTTCCTTTTCAGTTCCATAGGCCAAAATGCTGAGCTCCCTCAAAGTCTGTGTCACTTAGAATATCATACAGCCCCATTGATTGAACACTCCGGAGCCAAGTGATGAGAGAAAATACAAGGGAAATATATGTAACCTGCATGGCAGTCTTCTTTGTGCAACAGAGGTACTGCTCCCTGGCTTTGTACTGACAGACAGGCCCCATTCACTGCCACTGCACCACAACAGGGTTTTAGGCTGGACTAGGGATAAGGCTAGGAAAAGAAAGGAAGGAAGGAGGGAGTGAAGAAGGGAGGAGGAGGGAGGGAGGAAGGAAGGCAGCATTCCCACTGGCTTTTCTTATCTATTTCCTAGACCTCTAGCTGAAAAGATGGGTTTTTCTGTGGATTTTAACCATCTAAGCCTACTCCACAAGTCCCCGATTTTGCCTACCCTGGAGCCAAAGCTGGGAGTTAAAGAAAAGCAAATACGCAGACAGGCACCAAGGAAACAGCCTGCTGCATCAGCCATGCCTGTGCTCCTCTCCCATTGGCCTGCTTTGTTTACTTTTCAGCATCCCCAGGCGGCTGCCTCCATACTCTGTCTAGAGTTATCAGTTATAGGAGTTAGGCTGCAAGAGGTTATTATTTCATTGTGGAGTGAAACGCAAGTTTATACTCACTTTTAAAAGAAATTAATGTTAGTTTCTCAAATAAAACTCTGAATATAGTTTCACTTCCCAAATGCAGGCTTGGGAAAGTGCTATAAATATTTTTATGGCTGTGTTTGCTTTTATGAGTAAAAACTATTTAATATAAAAATTAGAAAACATAAAATGTTAGGAAAACAATCACTCATATTTTTCCACATAGAAATGATCTTAATATTGTGAGTACATATTTCCAGACAGTTTTAAACTTTCAGGGAAATTAATCTTCCCAAAATGTTAAATTTTTTGTATAAATGCCCCTAGAATTCTCATTAAGATGACTTGTCCTACTCACAAAATCTGATATTTTTATTCATGTAAGAAATATCACAGGAAAAAAAGAGAAGTCCAATATACCGACATGTTCAACTTGGTTTCTCCCTAAGATTAAGACATAAGATGAAAATGAGTTTCTGTCATAAATGGAAAAGTATTAGATTGCCAAGATAAAATTGTATGAAGTAGCTGAACTGATGTGGCCTGTGGTGAACACTATCGCAGCTCAAGGTGCTCTATGAACCAATGCCAGGCACTTTCTCAATCCCTTCAGTGAGATTACTGGAGGGAGGGTACACAAAGGACAAAGAAGAGAAAGCCTGAAAGAAATGAGAGGAAACAGGAGAAAGACAAATCTGAATGAATGGTCTCAAATATTATCAGTTCAATCACAATGTAAAAGTAACTAATACATTTTAAGGTAAAATTGATCTTCCTACAAAGAGTTATTTTTCTTTTAAACAAACAGTAATGACCATGATTTTGGTGCTACAATTCAAAACCTTCATGTAGTGGAATCTTTTCATTCTGTCAGCATTGTAATGGTCCCATGTACTTCTATCCATAGAAAACAGGAAAAGGGATGAGAGTACCTCCTAATTTGTTTATGATAGTAACTGCCATTGGTTGTTACAGTTACTCGACTTATAAAAGAAAATTCATAAACACATTCTAGAAACACGTAAGAAAATATTTATTGGAGCTAAAGAGTTGGTTCAGCAATTAAGAGCACTAGCTGCTCTTCCAAAGGACCTGGGTTCAATTCCTAGCAGCCACGGTGTAGCTCATAACCACCTGTAATGATGAAGCAGCTTGCTTTATCTGACTTTATTTGTATTTCTATATCTGCTTTATTTGGATGCTGTTGCTATGATGACAGTTTGTTTTCTCCTCTCTGAGTGGTACTGGGAACTAAAAGGATGCTCATTAATAAGACCTTTAATTAAAACTAGAAGACCTATCCATCCCACAGATGTACAAGCAAAAACTCAGAAGTGTAAGTCAGATGAAAAAAATAAAGGAGCCTGATTCCCCTAGAAGTTCACGGATTTTTAATAACTGGATCCAAAGATGTTGGAATGGATGGAATGCTTAACAACTCAAAGCTAATGTGAAGAATGAGCAACCTCAATGAGGATTCAAATAAACAGATGATGAAGTACAGAAGTAACTTAAAGATCAGGGCAGAAATTTAACAGCATGGACAAGAAATCAGAAAGGAGATATGAACTCTGAAAGGCAAACTTAGAAATGAAAAGGTCAATAAAAACTCAAACAGAACTCCATGGAGAGCATCACCAATACACTGCCCAGGCAGAAGAGAGAATGTCAAGAACTTACGATGAGGTTATACAAACATTATACTAGATAACAGTCAAGGAAGAACTAAGCAGTCACTGCAAAAAACTAATGGCTGAAAGGTGAAATATTTTTTAAATGAGAGATAAAACTTTCATTACTACTTTAAAAAAAAATCTTGACTTCAAGTATACACTAGAAAAAATTAACACATTCCTGAAAAAAGAAAGCATATTTTGAGAAAAAAATGTATTTAACAAATTCTAGAAAATCCAAATTCTAGAACAAGTCCAGCATCAGAATGAAGAAGGTACTGATAATGGTGGCCATGTCAAGAACGTAGCCTTACCTCACAGCACAGATCAACTCTAGCTGCAAGCTGCTCCTTCAGAGAACAAAGAAACAAAGATATCCAGACACCCACAGATGAAACTGAATGATGAAATGAAAACAAACCCCAAGCTTTTTACTAACGTTAGAGTTTATTCCACTCTGATCAAGAGATACAGGTTAGCCTGGTTAATGCAGATGCAGTATAAGTCTATAAGAATGTAAAGCTTTTCTATGTTATAGGATTTGTAAATCTGTTAAATAACAAAACGGTAAAACAAATTCTCAAGCAGGACTAGTTTTAAAGCATTACATTAAAATATTTTTGATATTTAAAAAAATTTCTCATGTGAAAGATTTCATTTTCTGGACAGTTAAATAATCACGAAGAAAGGAAGGTACTAAGAAATGTGCATCCAAAGCTCCAAAAGGCTCAGGGCAAAGGCGAGTTGAAAAGAAAAGCACCACGATTTCATTTCCTTCTTTGATGTTGCTCTCTAGCAGAGGCCATCTGTCCTTCTGTGGAGTTTCCTGTGCTCTCCCATGCTGGCAACAGGACTTCCCTCCAACAGCAACATCCCCTGCACCTTCAAACATGACATGTTCTCCTTCGGGCTTACTGTATTCCTGCCCAACAATTCCACTTATCCTTTCTCTGTAACTAGCCTGTTCCCAAAATTAATAGGAGAGCCACGTTGCCTTCATTTCACATCTTGTTTCCACCCTTCTAACTGTCCATCCAGGACAGACACCCTCCTCTCTCCATCTCCATCCGCCCCATTATTCTCTGGAGTCCCGGGAAGTAGAGAAAGCTAGAAAGTAGAGAAAGTAGAAAGCTGCTCTTGCCTCTTGGCACCAGCTCCACTACAGTAAGTCCAAAAGGTGCCTGCAGCCTTTGAATTTCATGAGCTCAAGCCTTTAATTCTATAATTAATCTTACCATCTCTTCAAATTTGGCCAGTCTAAAACAAAATTAAGTTTTAAAATAAGTTCCTCTACCTGATAGTCAATTAAGTGGCCAAGTCAATATTTCCATTTCTCAGTCCTTTACTGAGGTCAGTCACTGAACATCCTTTACTCTTCCACAGCTTTTCCTTCCTGCCCTTCCCATTTAGCAGCAGCCACACTAACACATGCTGCAATCTCAACACATAATGGGTAATCAGTCTGCTTTCTTTGTGTTTACTCACATCTAGTATAGCCTTCATAATGTCATTAACAAAATTTGCCTAAAGCATTTTGTTAAAGACTAGGATGAGTGAGAAATGAACAATTTGTTAGCTGGCTGAAACTGCTACAAATCTTCTGAATGATACCTAAATTTTAGTGTAACCTAAGTAACAAAATACAAATACAACAATTCTGGTCAAGAACTCATATTAGCAACAAACTGAGAGCAACTTGGCTTTCCAGTAAAAGCAGAATACTTCAATTTTAGACTCCATATACAAAAGAAAAAGTAATGCTTATAAACTTAGATAAAATTCAAAGCTGTAAGTCACATAGAATTTATCCAATTTTATTTAAATTTTGAATGTTATAAAGTCATATAGAAGAAAAGAAAGATTAGTCAGGTCAAATATCTCTTAGGTGGTGTGTAGAGAATCAGAAGTGTTTCAAATTTGGAATATTTTCATAAACTTTATCAACAGAGTACATCTAATCCAAAAATCAAAAATTCAAAATGTTCTAAATTCTTAAATATTTTGAGTGCCAGTGATACTCAAAGATTCCATTTGGAGAATATTTAGATTTTAGATTTTCAGAGAGATTTCAGGGCCTCACCTGTATAACAATGTTAATCTCTGTGCTAACATTTTGTGACAACTTCATTCCTCTGATTTTCATATCTTTAAAATTTTAAATTCTTTTTATTCTTACAGTGCTGGGATATAAATTCTTAAGTGGCAAAAGCATAATGAAAATCATTTGAAATCCTTTTTAATGTCCTCAAAGCAAATGAACAGTGTATATGAAAAATAGAATATGAAAGGAGAGAGAAAACCTCCAGGCCTTGTTATAACCTGAAATCCAAAAGGAAGCTTCTCAGCCAGCATGACAGGGCACACCTTTATCTCAACACTTGCCATGCAGAGGCAGAAAGGTTACCCAGGAGTTTGAGACCAGCCTCAGCTACACAGTGAGTTCTAGGCCAGCCAAAGCCACATAATGAGACTGTCTCAAAGAGAAAATGAAAACAGTAAAGTCTCAACTTCACACCTAATACAGTCCAGCCTATCAACACTAACTACCCAATCCTTAGGTAATAATAACTAGGAACAATCCCATACAACCAGTTTGGTTCACTTACACCAACAAAGCTTTTTCACATTTATTGTTGCCTTAAATTCCTCCTGCCCACCTCTGCAAACACTTCCACCTTTGTGAGAAGGGCCATCAGGCAGAAAAGGAATGTCAAGGAGTCCTCCGACACCTCTGTTTCACAGGTGCCGTCTGGGCACATAAACACCAGTATGCAGACATCCCCTGGAGTAAGTGGCTCTTTATAAATGACATGGCCCTACAAGGCAGCTGCTCACAGACTGTCGCTGCAGACCTGTCCCCTTCCTAACTTCTAGGTAAAGCGAGCCCTACTCCTTACCCACCCACGGTAGCTGCCAAGATCTCCAGCTTGCCTTGCCTATCATTCAGGGCTCCTTTTCCCTCTTGGACTCCAATTAATCATCCTCAAATTCCCTTCTGGGTCAATTCTTAAATTCTTTATCTACTAAACCAAGAACCTGGGAAAGAAACCTATGTCCATGGTGACATTTGTACATGAAAATCTCTGTCCATCATGGCAATTCATTCATGAAGCTTCCTTGAGTTTTTCTTTTTTTTTTAATCTGAATGACTTTCTACATGTTCTTATTCTCTTCTTTGCCCTCTACCACAGCACATTCACAAGCCACATAACAACATCATGAACAACAAAGCACTTGTAAAATGATGCTTCCATATTATAGCACTGAAAAATTCTCATCAGTAAAGTGATATCACAGGCACCATACCTTTCATTCACCTCTTTACAAAAAAAAGGAAGGAAGGAAAGAAAACAAAGACTTTTTTTTTAAGTTGTCCTATTAAGCCATCAGTGCCCTCATACATCTTGCTTTACTACACCTCTCTTGATAAGGTCATGAGGGTGACACTCAGTGGTTAACCTACACAATCTAGGTTCATGTACACACAGCGAGGAAATCACCGATGATATGGAATGTAGGATGCTAAGTGACATGCAACCCTACTCTACTTTGTGTATAATTTAGTTTGGTATTTTTGTGATATATCATCTTCAATTACTATTTAGCTATTTTATGTGCCTGACTTATTTCATCAACAAGAAAGTTGGCCAAGGACACTTTACATTTCTTTGGAATATTCTCTTTACTTAAAATTCTTTCAGGGCCAAAACAGTAATAAATGTTTAATAACCGATGTTCACTGAATAGAGTTAAATTAGTTAAGATATTTTCTATACACAGTATGACTCTGCCACATTGATATGCATATTAAAAAAAAAAAACTGGTTTTACCCCAAGATTCCAACTATTCAGGCGAGCATCAATGTCACTCTCATCCAAAGAAATTGGAGACTTTTTTGAATGAATTTCCTGAAATACAAAATTAAACAAGGTTAGAAGAAAGGAGAAAAATAAATTAAAGAGGGAACAATGGAAGAAACAAAGGAGAAAGGAGGAAGGAAAAATGGGGGAGGGGGAATAAGAGCAAGAAAAGAAAACAAGACAAAATATAAGTCATTCAAAGTAACGAGTGTTTGTGTACTTACTTGGTGATGTGGTCTTGCCCACAGAGGACAACTAAACTAGTCTCTAACTAATGACTGTTTAGTACAGATGCTTAAGGCAATGAGATGCCTTAACAATATATTCACAAAGTAACCAGATTTCAAAAAAAATCAAAAGAATTTTTCAAAAATTAATCCAGACTCTTCTCTTTAAGCTTCTTCCACAAAGAGTTTTAATTGTGGTGTACCACAGTAGCTTGAAAGCAGGGGGGAACTTAAAAAGATGAATTATTTACTCTCCTTAAAATTAGTTAACAGAGAAGTTTTGTGTTGATGGCCAAGAAACTCTTTGTTCTTAAATTAATTCTCACTAATACACTGTATAAAAAGAGAAATAAACTCGAGACTTGCATCATGAAAATGCAATTATGTGATTCTACTTTCCTCCTGTATAATTCATAGTATTACACATTTATCAACCACATTAAAACTAATCAACTAAAGACAGCCTAGGAGCTATGCAGAGAAATGACCAATGATCTGACAGCTGTAGGTGCAGCCGAATAGAGTAACAACTGTTTTTACAGACCTGACACTTTCTTCTGAGCTAGGCTCTATTGCCAGGACATGCTTCCGCTTTGGGAGCACCTGGCTGCTAAACACTGGGCGGATCTACCCATGACATTTACACTGAAACACAGCAATGAAAACAAGCACTGTCTGACACTCTACTGATTTCCCCTGTTCAATTAAACAAGGAGTTTCTATTCTTTCTACCTTTAACAATTTGAGATGACTTCCACTGGTGGCCCCTTCCTTTTATGTGCCTTTTTGTGAACTTATGATTTTCCTTGTAACTCAAAGTCACATAACCCAAGACAGCCAGCATTAGGTAATAATGACTACACACAAGAACATTTTCTCCCTTTACACAGTTTATTCAAATCAGTCTATGATAAGCACACTGATTTGAGAGGCATTTGTATCTGAATATATAAACAGTTTATCTTTAGTTTAAAAAGCATTTATTTCATCACTATAAATTAATTCACTTCTTAATTTTATGATCACTAGGAATCTAATCACTCAATTACTGAACTGAGTAAAGGAGAAAATGAATGAAAAATAGGATGTTTCAGCATCACTTTCTGGTGCTCAGGAGAAATGATAGGCTGGCCAGTATTGTTCAGCATCAGTGAGCAAGCAGAATCACAATGCTCTTTTGGACATCAATAACATCCACCAGAACTTGCACACTTCATTTTTTAACTTCAGACTTTAAATACTAATTGGAACTTTAACAATTTGAAACAAACTGTGGGATTCTTTTTAAAAACATAGAACCAATAGAAGTAAAAATCTGATCTTACGCAGATCTTTGAAGGAATATGTTGTCTGTCTTCTCGATAAGTTGGACTCATGGAATGGGACCTCGTTCGAAGCTTTTCAGTGCACTGTTCTCTACTGAGACACCAAAATAGTAACTGTTAAACTATGGAGAACTCAGAAGACAGAGAATACCCAAAGCTAGCATTGCCTACCATTATAAATGAGATGATAGTTCATATTAATGTTGATTCACTCAACAGAAGAAAAACATTCATGTAACAAATGAATAACCATTTGTACTTCTCATATTTTATTTCACTTACATTAAATGATAAGTAAAATGTCACATAAAGGCCATATATTTCCTTAAAAACAAATACTATTTTCAAGTGAGATTCTAACCACATGTATTTTAATCATTTCTTTTCCTTTCCTTTTCCCAAGTGTTAAGGAAAGAGAAAATGAAATGTACATTCTTAAAGAAGCATTGTCTTTAGGTTAGCAAATTTTGTTACATTCAAAATGAAACCTTAGAATATATAAAATAACAAAACTTCCAATTGCTTGAAGTTTCAATTAATTTGAAACCATATTAGAAACCACAGAACCCACAAGCTATTAATTTAAAAATAACTATTGTTAATTCAGGCAAAACGCTGTAAGTTTCTAGGGCTGGAGAAATGGCTCAGTAATTAAGAGCACTGGATGCTGTTCCAAGGACAATTCCCAGAACCCACATGGCAGCTCACAATCACCTCTAATTCAGTTCCAGGGGATCATCTGCCCTCCTCTGGCATCCATGTACAGCAGGTCACACACTTGTTACACAGAGATGCATGTAGACCAAACACCCAAACACATCAATATATGTTTTAAGTCTAGAAAAGGGAAGTTCTTTTAATAGATGTTACCAAAAGGCTCTTCTCTACTATGAAATATCCTATAAAACACTGTTTTCTAATATTACACATTAGGCCACAGTTTTCCATACATGATTTAATACCTATGGCCTAAGCAACAGCTTCAGACAGAGGAAACAGAAACTGATGAGTAAGCATAAACACTCTACCATTCTTGGTTTGGCAGCTATAATTACTACATTTGAAAACACTCTGAAAATTATATTAAAAAGAAAAGCCTAGAAATAAACAATTCATTGAACTTTGTCATCAGCATGGGAGTACAGAACAAAGAGCATACATAAGGATGAATAAACCTACAGTTTCTCAGAACCTAGTTCCCAAAGGTAAGTTGGGAGGACATCCATATATTTAGTTCAAATAACTAATATTCAACCATAAACTATATTAGAATTTCTTTCCTTCACAAGCTTCAAGCCATAAGAATATGTGAAAATGACCAAAGGGACAGCTGAGCAGAAAATATGCTTGCTGCCATCAATGTAGGGGCATGTCTGAGTTTGAGTCCCAGAACCCACACAAAGGTGGAAAGAGACCCAGTTACACAAAGTTCTCCTCTAACTTCCATGTGTATACTGTGACACACACACCCTCACACATACCCAAACACAATAAATAAACAAGGCAAATTTAAAATGAATGCCCAAAAAGGCAAACCACTAGATCAAAAAGACAGTACTAAAGTAATGTAGGGGTTAGGGTAAAATAAGACTAACAAAATAGCATCCTTTGGGTTCATTATGAAGCAAAGCTTAATATCTAAACAAGTTGTATTGAAGAAAACCACTGATTTTTTATATGTCTATACAGCCTCTCAGCTGTGTAAATAAAATAGTTAAAAGCAAAGAGAAAAACAGGCAGGCAATAATTTGAGGATAACTTCATTAGTCAACATGACTGAACTTGTACAAGCATTTAAAATTTGGTTTATAAGAGGATACACCTGACATGCTAAGCAATGGCCTGTTCTTTTTTGAGAATTGATTAAACAATCATAAAAAGAGCTCTAGTTAAAAATTGAAAAATGGTTAAATATTAAAAGTACTTCTCACAGAAAATATTAATAAAAAGGAAGCCCTGAAACATTTATCTATTTATTGCACAGGAGCATTATAAAAGGACAGACTATTAATTCACATGTACCTGCTCCTAGATACCAAGTAACTGTTTTCCCTTCACAATAAATCTGAAAAGATCCCTACCCCAACTTGTCATTTATTTTTCAAGTAACTACAAGATGACTTTCACTCATTTTACCCTTCAGACCTGTTCTTCAACCTACCCTTCAGTAGCTTTTCTCTCTCTTCCCACCATATAAATGTGATGATCCTAGACTTCTGCATTTAACCTCAATTATTTTAATGTTTTCTGTTTTTCCTGATCAATCCAATCAATAAATTGGTATTTCAAACAGCTAAGGGCTTTGCTTACCAAATCTGCAACCCTGGTTCTAATTACTCTTAGCCTCCAACTCGATCACAAATACAAACTGAACACCACTACCTCCAATTCAACATATCCAAAACTAAACTCAGTAAGAGGTTCCTAAAACAGGCCCCCAACAAAGGCCAAGGACAGCAGAGACATGCAGAAGCCAGCTTTGGGAGGAGGTCAATACCGTTGCTAAAATCTGGCTGGTATAAGGAATACCAGGCACAGAAGTTTTATTCCACACCATGAAGCTGTCTTCAACTGGAAATACAACTAACTTGAACTCTTAGGTATGTACAAAGACAGCCTCAAATTTACAGTGACTGAACTAGTGGTCAGAGTGAACAGTGTGACAGTGAGTAGGAGGAAAGCCAACCCTACAGGTCTCTTTGTGCATAACAAGTGCTGCTGCCACACAGAATACCTGGTCCTGATGACTGCATAGTATACAACTGGTACATAGGACACGGTCATAGCAAAATAATGTATGGTTGTACATGTGCCCAATTAGTAAAGGGGTGGGTTAATTTCAAAGTTAACAGGAAGAAAAAATTATTATCTTGCTGTGAAATAATCCTTCTGTATACTGGGAAAATGTATTGCTCTCATTGTTAATAAAGCTGATTGGCCAATAGCTAGGCAGGATTTGGGGGGTAGAGAGAATGCAGAGAGGAAGAAGGGAGGAATCAGAGGAGTCTCCATGAAGACATGGAGAGGAAAGAGGAGGTGCAAGATGAAAGATGAGAGGTCATGCCATATGGCAGAATGTAGATGAACAGAAATGGGTTAATTTAAGTTGTAAGAGCTAGTTAGTAATAAGTCTGAGCTATTGGCCAAGCATTTATAATTAATAATAAGTGTCTTGTGGTTATTTGGGAGCAACTGCCAAGACACAGAGGAACTCCACCTACAGAATCTTAGTAACCTTTCCTGACATGTTTTTTACTACTATTAAAACTAGAGAATATACATATTTTCCCTTTTACTTTTTCTTAGAGCTAAAATATTTAACCTTTCAAAGTATTCCAAATACAAGTGAAATGTAGGTTTGCCTTGTACTGATAAAAAGCTAGGCAATGTTTCATGTAATGGGATTTAAAACCCAAAGGAAGATAATTAAATGTTCCCCACAAAAGAAACTTTCTACGAGAAGTAATGCCACCAAGATGGTAAAGTGGGGATCTGCAGAGCTTCCTTTCTCAATTCATGAACCAATTCCCAGTGTGAGCCATCGAGGCACCGGACAAGAGGCTCCTAACCCAAAGGCAAGGGTGCAGGCACATCATTAAAGCAGGTAGAAGGGGACATCTGTACCATTTTCTTACATAATTCCTCCTCCCAACAGAACTCCATGTGATGGCAGATGGGATCTCCAGCTCCCAGCTTCACCCAGGGTGAGGAGGAATGAGAAAGGCTGCACACCACCCTACTGATTTCCCAGGTGCCACCTGGAAGATTTGATTTTGATTTGATTCCAGTCTCACCTGAATCTGAGCTCTTAAAGAGTGTCAGGTTGGGAACTGGTAGAACACACACAGCATGGACTCATGCAGTCAGTAGTCAGGGCATCCCATTAGCTCAGCACAGAATAACTAATTCATCCAAACTCTGTTTCTCTCAGGGAAGGAAAGAGCTGGGACACACACCTAACACTCTGGTCTTGTAGATGGATGCCCAAGGATGATGTAGGCACTGACAAGACCAGAATTCTCCAGATGACTGGGCTACTAAGAACAAAGGCTATTGCCTTAGATTGGTATGCATTCAAAGACAGAATCACTTTCTCTGGTTCAAGACTCCACTGGAAGGGAAAGAGAAGAAAAGAATATGTCTGATCTTCAAACCTTTTCAGGAGCTTCTCAAGGGACTTGTTTAACCTGTTGTGATGTTTTGACGGGGTCAAGTAGAACCTAGCTGCACAAGGGAAGACAAAAGAAAAAGACAGAGTTGGGCCACGGTGCTATTGCTCCAGAGGACCCAGAGCTGGGCCCTGGTGCTAGGGCTCCAGAGGACCCAGAGTACAGGAGCAGCACCAGTGCAAATGAGAGGTTCCAAGCTCATGAGAATAAGAAAAACCAAGGAAATAATCCTCAGGAGTTGGCACATAAAAGGCAGAGGGCACACCCACAGAAAAGGTTTGCAAAGGCCCCAGAATCTCTGCTCCAGGCAATTCTTAAAGGTCTCCCATTGTACAAAGAAAGTCCAGAGACTGGAGTGAGGATTGTTTTCCAAATACATAGAAACCAACACAAAGTGTTAAGGATTGTGTATGATGGCCCAGACAAAGGAAGAAATCAATCTCCTGAAACGAGCACTAAAGAAACAGAAGTCTAAGAATGACCTGCAGCCAGTATGGTGCCTCATACCTGTTAATCCCAGCACCCCGTAGGCAGAGGCAAGAGGATTATCTTGAGTTTGAGGCTAGCCTAGACTACAAAATGAGTTCTAGGTCAGCTTGATTTATGGAATGAGATTCAAAAAAAATCTGTCAAAAATACATAATAAGTATCACCAAAATGGTCAACAGGCTTGGAAAATTTGAGCATGAAAATTTAAATAACTGGATGTGAAATATTTTAAAGAAAAAACAAAAATGGGGACTAAAGAATATAATAACTGAACTAAAAACTGAACTAGAGAGAGGGCTGGATAGCTCATAGATAGCTCAGCAGTTAAAAGCACTAGCTGCTCCATCACAAGGACTCGCATTTGTATCCCATCACTCACACAATGAGCCAAAGGTCCCACAAACACCCCTCAACTCCAGCTCCAAAAGATCCAACACCCTCTTCTGGCCTTCAAACACACAGATATCCACATACACACACACACACACACACACACACGTACCTACACAGAGAGAGAGAGACACACACAATAAATAAATAAATAAGTAATGTTTCTTTTTAATTAACTAGAGGGCCTCAACGTCATCCATTAAGAAGTACACAGAAAAGAATTAGTAACTCCAAAATCAGCACATTTGAAATTATCCAGTTTGAGAAGCAAAACTAAAAAGGAATGGGGGTGGAAGCAGTAAAGGAAGCATAAGGGACTGCAAAGTATCATCAAGCTGACCATCGTGCATTGTTGTATTGAAAAAGAAAAAGCAGAAAGGGGCAGCAAGACTGCTTACAAGAATCTGCTAACAAAAGGACATCCAGATTTATGTAGCTTGAAGAATTCCAAACAAACCAAATGAAAAGAGAGCTATGCTGCAACACATTATGAATCACACTGTCAAAAGAGGGCTTTGAGATTAAAAAAAAAAAAAAAAAAAAAAAAAAGAGCAAAGTAACTAATATACAGAGGAGCCGCCACAAGACTTCCAGGAGACTTCTCTGAAGAACCCTGACAAGCCAGGAGCAAGTAGGATGATATATTCAAAGGACTGAAAGAGAAAAAATGGACTACCATGAATATTATGGCCTGCAAAGCTTTCCTCTCTGAAAGACAAAGCCTTTCCCAGACAGAGTCACAAGCTGGAGGAGTGCACTGTCACTAAAGCTGGCTTAAAAGAAATGCAGGAGGGATTTCCCCAGTCAAAAGGAAACTAATTAGCAACATGAATAAGCATTTAAGTGTAAAGCTCACCAGTAAAGACAATTACACAGGCAAATAAAGATTAGTCCATTAATGTAATGTTAGCAAATTAATCTTAAAAATAACTACAAACTACAGTCATTTGTTAATGATAGATAATGTAAGAAGGTGAAAACTGGAACATTAATAAAAATGTGTGGAGGGAATAAGAGTAAAGAATTCTTGTATGCAGTCAAAGTTGTTATCACAAACTCAAAATACACACGTTCCTTCCAAGCCCTTCCCAGTGGATGCCTTCAAGTACTAAATCTGTATGCACTAAGAGCCACAACTACTAAAGAACTATGGCATATCAAACACACCACAGATGTTCAGAACAAAGAGATCCATGTTGGGATGGAGCAAATGCCACAAGATTTCATCATACTACCTAGATCACTACACAATATAAAAAAAAATGGATGGTTATCTCTGAAAAAAAATAGAATTCTCCAAATACTATTCCCATACTACAGTTCACTATAAGTAGCCAAGACTGTGGAAAGTAAAACTGTGGTTAGACGGACTACTGTAACATATTAACTAGAACATGATTTATTCAAGTTGCATGGTAACATAATTTTTTAATGTAGTAAATATAAAATATATAAAGACAAACAATCAAAGCATACTGCAACAACCAAAAACAATCAAATCACAAAGAAAAGCAATAAAAGAAAAAATTAACAAAGGAACTATAAACCATTAGAAAGCACGTCACAAAATGGCCATACTAATGCAAAACTGGGAAACTAAACAGCACACACTTTAACCAATGGATCAAAGAATAAATAAGCAAGAAATTTAGAAAGCACTGAAACAATTGAAAAATTACAACATAATAAAATGGACAAGATGAAGTGAGAGCAATGCTGAGGAGAAAAGTTCCAGCTACTCGAGTCTAAACAATGAAGAAAAACCCAGTCAACAACCTAAATTTACACCTTCAGAACTCAGACAAAAACTTAACCCAAAGCCTACAGACAGGAGAAAATATTCAGATTATAGCAGAAGTTAAAAAATAAGGATTAAGAAAAATCAGTAACACCAAGAGTTAATTTTCTGAAAAGATCACCAGAAGGGCAAACTTTCAGGTACAGGTACTAATGTAAAAGGGTGGGGGACTCAGGTAAGATGAGACATTATAGAGGAGACGCTACAAGCAGTTTATCAGAAACGAAAAAGTTTTCCAGAGAATACTGTCAAGAGTTGTATGCCACCACAATGGATAACCTAGATAAAATGGAAACCTTCCTGGAAATACACAGCCTGCAAAATCCGTATCATGTGTGAGGCAGGAGGGGCAGGAGCAGCACAAGTTCAAGAACAGCCTGGGCCATGCAACGAGCTAAAGAATAATGTGGGCTATGCGTGCAGCAGCAATCGGGGGAGGGAAATTTGCTTATAACAGTATCAAGATGTTATTACCTAGAAATTATCTAGAAGTATCTAGAAATTAATGTGACCAAATAGATATGTGCCAGACCTATATAACACTGATAAAAGGCACAAATAAGACAGACGGCAGTGGCACACGCCTAATCCCAGCACTCGGGAGGCAGAGTCAGGCAGAGCTCTGTGAGTTTGAGGCCAGTCTGGGCTACAGAGAGAGATCCAGGACAGTCACCAAAGCTACCCTGTCTCAAAAAAATGAAAAAAAAAGGCATAAATAAATAAAAATATATTCCATGTTCATGAGCTTGAAAGATTGATGCTGTTAAAACATTTATACAGCCAGGCCGTGGTGGCGCACGCCTTTAATCCCAGCACTTGGGAGGCAGAGCCAGGCGGATCTCTGTGAGTTCGAGGCCAGCCTGGGCTACCAAGTGAGTCCTAGGAAAGGCGCAAATCTACACAGAGAAACCCTGTCTCGAAAAATAAAAAAAATAAAAAAAAAAACATTTATACTACTCAAAGCAATACACATCAAAACTTTGATGGCTGTTTTTATAGAAATATAAAATATAATTCTAAAATCTACACAGAACCTAAAAAGATTCTATATAATTAAAGCAATCTGGAGAAAAGCTAGCAAAGCTCAAGGCATGAAACTTTGGATTTCAAAATTAGGAGAAAGTTATAGCAATTAAAAGAATATAGTTTTGGGGCTGGTGAGATGGCTCAGTGGTTAAGAGCACTGGCTGTTCTTCCAGAGGGTTCAATTCCCAGCACCCACATGGCAGTTCACAACTGTCTATAACTCCAGTTCCAGGCAATCTGACATATTCATACACATACATGCAAGCAAAACACCAATGCACACAAAATAAGAATAAATAAATCATTTAAAAATATATAGTTTTAACACTGGGATAATATGAATTCCAAAAAAAGAAAAAAACTAGAAACTGATGTAATTTTTAATATAGCAATGAAAATGCTATTCTAGATTACATAGATACCAGGGCATGGTGGATATGCCTGTAATCTCAGAACTCAAAAAGCTAACGCAAGAAAATCACCATGAATTTAAGGCTAGCATGGGCTACAAACTCCCAGCTCAGTCTCAGTTAGAGTGAGATTGTTCTAGTGTCTTTCTGTGGCTGTGATAAACACCACAGCCAAAAGCAATCTGGGGAGGGAACTGACTTCATCTCACACTTGCAGGTCACAGTCCATCTTTGAGGGAACTCAAGGTAGACACCTGCAGGCAGGACCGACTGCAGAGGATCACACTGCTTACTGGTTTGCTCCCTAGTTTCTAATCCTCACTTTCTTATACAGTCCAAAACGCCCTGCCTGGGGATGGTACGAACCAGAAAGCTGGGCCCTCCTCCATCAATTAGCAGTCAAGAAAAGCCTCATAGATTTGCCTACAGGCCAATCTGATCCAGACAATAACCCCACTGAGACTCCCTCAGGTATTTCTGCACTGTATCAAGTTGACCGATGAAGCTAACTAGAAGAGAGACACTGCCTCAAAAAAGAAAGAAGGGAGGGAGGGAGGGAGAAAGGGAGGGAGGCAGGGAGGGACCTTTGCCTAGAATGAAGATGCAGATGTGTGAAAAGGATGGAAACCGAAGTCCTGTCTTGATGTTTGTTTTGATTTGAGATAGCTAAAAACAGTACAGTCTAACTACCGTGAAGAGGAAATCAAAGTCAGTCTCACCAAGAAACCAAAAGCTAAGATGGAGACCCGTGGTCTTGAGAAAAGACTGAGCAGGTATGGTCATGTGCATGCTGAGTTCCAGGAGCAGCTGCTGTGCTACAGACAGAAGACATTGCAGTCCTCTGCCTCTTACAGTCTCCCAGCCCCTCTTTCGTGATGTTCCCTGCGCGTGAGAGGTTGTGTTGTGGCTGAGTCAATGGAGTTAGGAACTGCGCTGCAGTTGTGCACTGCATTTTGACCAGCTGTGGATTTATGGAGTGGTCTCCATGTGCTGAGAGGTGAGAGCTTCGCCCCACTCCTGAGATCCTTACACCCCAGATCTGCGGGTATAAGGGTAAGTGTATAAATGCAGTTAGTAATTGCACACCTTTAGGAAAGGGGCAGCAATAGGTTCTCCTCCAGGATCCCTAACCTCACAAGTCACGGGAGGAACCTCACAGGCCCCAGCCCTCCATGAAGAGCCACAGTTAATGGCTTCTGAGAGATGGAGAATCTGTCTTCTCCAGGGAAGCCTCTCATAGGTTATCCAATCTCAAGTGATCAGTCCTAAGCATATATACATAGGACTCAGCAGTGTGTGTGTGTGTGTGTGTGTGTGTGTGTGTGTGTGTGTGTGTATGAGAGAGAGAGAATGATTTCCAAAACATATTGTAATAAATGTAGCTGGAGAGACAGACTATTGTGCAAGAGTGAGGATCTGAATTCAGATCCTCAGCAGTGGGACACTTTGTCACTCCAGAGCTAGGGGATGGAGACCAGCAGCTACCCTGTGCTCACTGACCAGCCAGTCTAGCTGAGTTGGTGAGCTCTAGGGTTCCAGGTTCAATGAGAGACCCTGCCTTCACAAAAAATTAAAAAAAAAAATAACTATACATACATGCACAAGAAGACATTTGATATCAACCACTCACCTCCACACACAGGCACAGTGTGTGCATACCAGCACACACATGAACAAACATAACACAGTTTCAAAACCATAACCCTAAACCAAGTTCATGGTGGCTTAGTAACTAAATTGTTATGTCCTTGTTATCTGTGATAGACATGGAAGTCGTAGTATCCCAAGATGGGGTAACTCACACTACTTGGTTTTCATGTCTTTGTATAGCCCCTCTACACTATGTCTGAGCTGGGTTTGTGATTCATTTTACTTACTAAAATGCACCAAACTGACACTCCACTAGTGCTAGGAGAAAGCCTTAGGGTGGCCCTGGAGAATTCTTTGTTACATAACTGGAGATGCTGTCCAGCCATATGAGAAGTCTGAATACCCTACTGGAGAAAAAAGACTGCCACAGTTAAGACCATATGGAAAAGTCACATTAATTCAAGGAAAACTCTGGCTCAGCATAGTAAAATGATCCCAGTCTTCAGAGGTGAGTACGGCCTGCCAACCATCCAACTACCCACAACCAACACCCCACCCACCAAGACGCCAAAGAAGGATGCAACTATTTTCAACATTACAGCTCTGTCTAGTCCCCAGATCAGTGCAGGCCAGATCAAAACATGGAGAATGGCCTCATTGAATCCAGCTAACACATAGGCAAAGCAATAAAATCATTGTCCTTTTAATTGCTAAGATGGGTCATAATATACCCATAAGACATATTCTGGTTCCTAGCAGTTCATTAACTAAAACCTAAAGCATCCAGTCCAAAATTAGGACAGGCACCTGGCAGATGATAAAAGGACCTATGCACTATCATGAAGAAGACTGGAAAGACATGGAAGAAAATATTTTGACATAGAACAAAAAGCCAATCCACATGGTTTAAAGACAAAAAGTTTGCCAAATATCACCTTAATACAGAAAATAAGAAAGTATCTTTAATAAGTTTGTTTAATATTACACTAAAGAAAATTCCAGGTAAGTACTAAAATGGCAACTAACTTATTTTAGCTGAAGCAGAAAGGATGGGGGGAAAAAAAAGTAAAATAAGAAAGGTTTCTAGTTCCAGCAAGCACATGCTAAAAACATTCCCAACATAGGGCTTGTAGCCTTTACAAACAAACAATTTTCATTCTCAGTTTCTCATACCAGCAAAAGTCCGTAAATTAAGACAAGGCATTCAAGAAAGATTTGAGCACTGTCTAGAGAGAAAGGCAGACTTGCAAGTGTAAAACTTTTTGGTAAGATTGAAAAGATCAAAAGTAGTCATCAGGTGACACTATGTATTCACACGCAAAGCCCTTTCAAAAGATAAAGTGTGTGCTTCACAGATCCTGTCAGGCAACAGATGCCCTAGAAGCCACTGAGGTTTTCTCTTGAGTGTTCTTAGCCAAGACTCAACGGTGAAAATGACATATCTCTAAGAGAGATTAAATGTGACTTCTAATAGTTTGAACTCAAAAGAAACGCACAAGATATCTATACGATTTTTGAGAAATTTTATCAGCAAATCATTACTGCCTTGGACTGAGAGATAGTGCAGATGAAATAGGCCACTGGACTCCAAAAAACGCTTCTGAAAAAGACAGACTAGGAAAATGACTCAACTGAAAAAGAAAGGATAACTCACAAGGTGGGTGGAGAGCTAGCGAGAAGTACTCCATGCTATGCAGAATTGTTTCTGGGTCTTGAAATGTGATAAAAGAACATCTAGCATTTGCCCATCTAGATCCCAGAGCTGTTAGACTCAGTGACTCCTTTGCGCCTCCCACGAGCTCTCTCTTGTTAGAAACACTTATCTCATCATTGTATCCTGGGTGAGTGGAATAGGCATGTCTCTGAGAAGACATGCAGTGTTTAATACACACATGAAAAGATGCAACCAATAGACATTAGGGAATATAAATTACAACCACAAGATATCACTACATAACTATAAAAATGGACACCATTACTTATGGAGTATTCCTGGTACAATTCTATATTATAAAAACATCAATTCTTTCTAAATTGTTATATTTATTTAAACCATTTCTAATCAAAACTCTCAACAGAGTTATATATGGAAAACAGAATGAACTAATTATGAAATATATATGGAAATGTAAAACAAGAATTGCCTGGGTATGGTGGTTTGAATAAGAATGGCCCCCAAAAGCCATATTTTTGAGTGCTTAGCTACCAGGGAGTGGTATTATTTGAAAGGATTAGAAGGATTAGGAGGTGTGGCCTTATTGGAGTAAGTGTGTCACTAGGGGTGGGATTTGAGGTTTCAAAAGCCCATGCCAGACCCAGGCCCAGGTATGTGCATACACGTACCAACCCTCTGCAGGTCAGGATGCAGCTCTCAGTTACTGCTCCAGCACCATATGTGTGTGCTCCCCACCATGATGATAATGGACTTAACTTCCAAAACTGTAAGCAAGCCCCCAACTGAACACTTTCTTTTATAAGAATTTCCTTGGTCATGGTGTGTTTCCTAGCAATTGAACAGCGACTAAGACAGCAAGTAATCTTGAAGAAAAAGAAGCTATGAGGGTACCAAAATCTCAGAAATCATTTAAAAGGTACACTGCTTGAAGCAATATGGCCATTTTATTTTGTCTCCAAGGTGATTTTTGATCCTGTAAAATTGAGGAAGAAAATAAACACTGACTTCTGGCCTCCACCTGCACACATACACACACACGTAATGTTCATGGCAGCATGTATTGCTATAGCTCACCAACAGTAGAGGACATTCCCAGCAGGTACTTAGGACTCGGTTCAATGCCAAGCACTTGAAGCACTATAGCATTAACACAAAGATGACAAACATAAAAACAACTGCAGATGAGAAACAAACCCGTAGAAGTAAGACTCTCTGGTTTCCAGAAAGAGCATGAGGCACAGCAGGGGGAAAGTAAGTGCTGCTACTTGGCCTGCATTGGTGAATATCTAAGAATGATACTCAACACATTCATATTGGGAACTGATGAGGAGCAAAGGGAGTTTATGATTATGGAATGCAGTTTTTCACTACTTGTTATTATAGTACACTTATATCAAGAGCTGAATAAGAGACCATCAAAAGTATATTCAGATATCAAAGTATTTGGACTTATTCCATACTAGTTGTTCTACCCAAACAAATTGGTGGAAAGGGCTGACTTTTTTGTCAGTGAGAGGTCCTCAGAAGACAGAGACTGACCTGTGAAAAGCAACTCATGTTGCTCATGGGTTATCATCAACAAAAAGTGTGTCCAGGAGCAGCACAGAAGTAGACAAAAGGTCCCCATTGGCTGACTAGCCCTTATCACAGAGCCTAATCTTAGACTCAGGCCACCACACTTCCCACTGAACAGAGAACATGTCAGCAGTTCTCCATACAGGACAGCTTCTACAACGGTTCAAACGACCCAGATCTAGAACTGCAATGTCCATCACAGTGACCGCTAATCACATTACAGCCATTTAAATCTGTTAGAATGTAAAATTCACTGGTTTTCAGTCTTTTGGCCAAGACTAAGCACAGAATGCAAAGTTCAGCCACTGGGCTCATTTCAAACACTCAACAACCATGGAGAAAAATACCTACTATATTACCAGTGTCACACACATACATACATACATACATACACACACACACACACACACACACACACACACACACACACACCTACTATATTACCAGTGTCACACACATACACACACACACACACACACACACACACAACTTCTATTGGCCATTGCTACAATCAAATGTATCTTTGCCCAAAGACAAAGGGTATTCTTAAATTAAATGAATATTTCTTTATTAATAATATTTAAGAGGCTCTACTGAATGTGAATGTGAATCCTATCACATTGATGCCAACAATCATAGACTCTCTAAGAAAAAAAGATACTGACTCACTCCCTGTGAAATCCCTATTCCTAAATCAGGCATCAAGGTATTTATAGTGTGTCTTCTGCATATAAAACAGAGTTTGACAAAGAAAAATATTACACTGCTGTTTTGGAGTACACAAAAATTCAAATTAATAATCTTCAAATTAAAAAAAAGCAAAACATTTTTCAAATACAGCAACATAGTCAACAGAGCACATTTTCATTGTACTTCATCACCCTCTGCTGGCCATGCTATTAAACTGCATATACAAAGGAAATTCTAGCTACACTGGGAGACCTTTTTAAAGGGCACAGAGAATATCAGCTTTCTGCCACAATGCATTCCTGAAAACCACATATGAAGAGGATCATTGTAAAGCAAAGCACATTTTCCATAAAGACAGACTGTGGCTATATTCCTCATTTCAAACTAAAAGCTACCATCAAATGGGCCATGGAAAACCCTCATGAAAGCAAACATACAAAAACTATAGTCCCTTGTAATCATTTAAAGCAGGATAATTAATCTCCAAGTCCTTTCTTATAAGCATGAATACATATATCATTTAGCTGACCCAATAAAAGTTAAAAAGTAAGTTCCACTTGATAGGAAATTAGCCTAAATTTGATATGTTGAAATGTATATATGTCATTATGTTTCAACAACCTAGAAATTTCCTATTGAGGATTTATTATTGTCATTATTATTGTTACTTTACATCTTGACCACAGTTTCTCCACCCTCCTCTCCTCCCAGTCTCTCCCACCTCCCCTCTGCTTTCCCCCCATCCACCACTCCTCCATTTCTCTTCAGAAAAGGGCAGGCCTCCCATGGATATCAACAAAACATGGCATATCAAGTTTCAGTAAGACTAGGCGCCTCCCCTCATATTAAGGCTGGACAGGGCAGCCCAGTATAAGGAAAAAGGGTTCCAAAAGTCAGCAAAAGAGTCAGATACAACTTCTTCTCCCACAGGCAGGAGTCCCACAAGAAGACCAAGCTACACAACTGTCACTTATATGTAGAGGGCCTAGGGCAGTCCCATGTAGGTTCCCTGATTGTTGCTTCAGTCTCTCTGAGCCCCTATGAGTCCAGGTTAGTTGATTCTGTAGACAAACTAAGGATTTTTAACTATCTAGACTCCTTAATAAAATGATAGATAAAAAAAATCTAAAGAAATGCATTTTCCCACCAAACATGAAACTCCTCTACAATAAGCAGAAGAGATGTGCCTCCTCCATTGTAAAGCAGTGTTCAGAGGCCAGAATGTATTCAACCTTAATCTCCTTCACCCTCTGTCTTTGTTAGAGTTACTGTTGCTGTGATGAAACACCATGACCAAAGGAACTTGGGGAGGAAAGACTTACTCAATTTACACTTCCAAATCAATGTTCATCATCAAAGGAAGTCAGGACAGGAACCAAGCAGGGCAGGAATCTGGAAGCAGGAGCTGAAGCAGAGGCCATGGAGGGGTGCTGCTTACTGGCTTGATCTTCATGGCTTGCTCAGCCTGCTTTCTTATAGAACCCAGGCCCACCTGCCCAGGGATGGCACCACCCACAATGGGCTGGGCCCACCACTGTCAATCACTAGTTAAGAAAATGCCCTACAGCCAGATATTATGGAGTCATTTTCTCAATTGAAGTTCCCTCCTCTCAGATGACTTTAGCTTGTGTCAAGTTCACATAAAACTATCCAGCACATTCTCTAACTCTTTTTGTTCCAATTTTTATTAAGTGAAAAACTTTAATGTAGCACTATTTTTATTGAGTGATTTTCTTTCATACAGATATAAAGTATTTTATCCTAGAAAAAAAAAACTAGAAACTGTAGGGCTGAGGAGATGGTGCAGTTGGTAGAGTTCCTGCTATACAAACACGATGACCTGAGTGTGCATCCCCAGCACTATATAAAAAGAGGCCAGGCAGCAGGGAAATCTCAGGGCTTTGGAAGCAGGCACAGTTCCCAGGGTCATAATGGCCAGCCAGCCTAGTCAACTAGTGAACTCCAGGCTCAGCAAGAGACCCTAGTTTAGTGAGAATCCTTGTCTCGAAAGAAAAAGAGTAGAAAGGGGTTGAGAGAGACCCAGTATCCACCTATGGCCCCCACATGCACAAACATACACATGCTTGCCTGCTCACATACACACATGCACATACCACATAAACATGTACTTGTGAATATGCATGTACACACACACACACACACACACACACACACACAGCCAGAAATGGTAACTCCCAACTTTTAATTAAACTCTCAAATAAAAGTAAGTGCTATTAAATAGGTATTCTTTTCCATCTTTGTCTATGCCAGAATTCAACTGCACCTTGAAGACAAACTATCAGATATCATATTTCACTGGAAAATTACAGAAATAACAATACTCTTTTTAAACCTCTTTCACAGAATTGTAAGAATGAAACCTGTTAGGTTTATGTCTTTCTTTGGGACAGAGCATGAAAAAAATACAGAATGACGTGAAGTACCATCTACGCATTACTATGTAGCTGCAAATGTCTGTACAGCACAGTGCACCACACTGTGTTTCTTGTATCCTGGAAAGTGAGACTTACTAATCCCCTTGAATAAACATGCCTCCTACAAATCACCTTTTAAATATTTTTCCTAGTTTGCAGGGCTGGGAATGCAGATCAGTTGGAATGCTTGCCTAGCCTGCATGAAGCCCTGGGTTTGATCCCCAGGACCACATAAGTTCATAAGCGCCCACCTGAAACTCCATGAGACAGAAGCAGGAACTCAAGCTCATTCTCAGCTACTCTGAAAGTTTAAGGCCAGTGTGGGATACATGTATTCCTGTCTCATAAACAAACAACAATAACAACCACAACAACAACTTCTTTTGATAGTGTGCAGTTACAAATAGAATTTTTCCACCTGAGTATTTACTTTTTTTTTTCTTTTTTTGAGAACACAAGATGACTTCTAGAAGCTAAAAACAGTTGATAACTAGTGGATCTGAGACAATCCTCTGAGAGGATTTCATCACTACAAAAAAAAAGAACAGTCAAACAACAAGTGAGTCCCTGTATGAACTGTGCTAATAGCAGCCACCATGCCAATGATGGCAGTAGCCGCGGCTGATACCCAGTAAGTCCTATGCTGAAGTCTCCGCATGCATTGTTCCACTTTGTTTAGACACAGAGTTCCATAAAACCCCATTTTACAAAATGATGAAACTTGGGTTTAGAGAAATTAAGTAACTCGCCTGAGGACAGATGGTTGCCAAGTATCAGAAGTAGGATTTGAACCACAGCAAACCTCCTCATTTCAGCTCAGTCTGGAAAGAACAACGGACAAGGGAAGAACTGCCTGGATTGCTGAGGTGACATGGACCAAAAAGCAGACAAAAGGCTGGAGAGATGGCTCAGCAGTCAAGACACTGACTGCTCTTCCAGTGGACTCAGATTCACTCTCAGAACCTCCGTGTCAGCTCTTACTAGGGTCCCGACACCTTTTTCTGCCCTCCACAGGCACTGCATGCACACTGTGTAGATATGCAGGCAGGCAGGCAAAACACCCATACACATAACACTACATGAATATTCAACTTTTAAGGAAAAAATGAAATTTCCATATTTTCTGCCTAAGCTACCTAAAGCTTAGAGGTATCCTGGAAACATAATCCATGAACCTGCATTCCAGTACCAGACCCACTGCTGGGAATGCTGTGTGAGCCTCCTGAGGCTGCTACTGCCTCCACAAACACAAAGGAGCAATGCTGTCAAGCTCTCAGGCTGCAGAGAGGATCAAACCAGGGAACTTAGAACATGTGTCCAGACAGCACCTAACATACCTTAGGCACTCCCAAAACAGCACAAATGCCCTCAGTTGGCTTTTCTACTTTAACATACTAGAAAACAAGTGGAATTCACAAAATCTGCAATGTACTCATCAAGGAAAATGTCCTCCTTATGTTTAAATCTACATACAGACTTGTTACATCTACAGACATATTTGTTACATAGTTAAATTTATTAATTTTAGCATTAATATTAAAATTTTGTATGTCCAAACATCTTAATAAAAGTTTGGTATTTTAGAAGGCAATTTGACAGTACCTATAAAAATATAAATGTGTGCTTACAAAATAAAAATAACAAACATGTATATAAAAAAATGCTATTATCTCTATACTCCAGGCAAGTCCCATTAACCAAGTGATACTTAGTAATTTTATACACACACACACACACACACACACACACACACACACACAGACACACTACCTCTTTAAAATGCTTCTATACAAAAATATAGTTCACTATACCTCTACTACTTTTTAAAACTTTATAAATCTTTCATATCTTTCCAAGATAGCCCATATACACTTTTTTAAACAATTGAACAAGGTATTAAATCAATTAATAATCCTACCAATACAGTGATTCATCTTCTAGGAATTCACTATAGTCTAAAACACAGACAAGTGTGTAAGTCTATTCTTGATACTATAACTGATAAGCTGGTATCTTTAAGCCCTGGGCCAAATTAATGGCCAAAGTTGTTCACTTCCATAGTATCTCCCAGAAATCATATTTTAAAACCCCCAACCACTACTCCAAAATCTGTGCTTTACTTCATACCTACTAGTAGACCCCCCCATCTAACCACTTCCCAACATTATAGTTTTTATTAAGAAAAAATTTTTACTCATTTTACATACCAATCAAAGATCCCCCTATTCCCACCCTTCCAGCCTTTCCCCCACAACTCACCCCTCAGCAGAGCCTGGTACATTTACTAGAGGCAGGTCCAAGCCCACTCCCATCATAGGTGGTGGGCTCCAAAAAGCCTACTTATGCACCAGGGTTCTGATCCTACTGCCAGGGGGGCCCTTAAGCAGATCAAGCTATACTGCTGTCTCGCTATGCAAAGGGCCTAGTCCAGTCCCATGCAGGCTCCACAGCTGTTGATCTAAATTTCATGAGTTCCCACTAGTTTGGTTTGGTTGTCTCTGTAGGTTTCGCCATTATGATCTTGATGCCCCTTGCTCATAGCATCCCTCTTCTCTTTCTTCAACTGGACTCCTGGAACTCAGCCTGGTATTTGGCTATGGATCTCTACATCTGCTTCCATCAATTACTAGAGAAAGGCTCTATGATGACAGTTAGGGTATTCACCAATCTGATTACTGGGGTAAGCCAGTTCAGGCACCCCATCATTATAGTTTTAAGGGGTGCTTTTACCTATGTTCCCCTTTGTTCCTTCTGCCTCCTGAGCAAAATGTGACCCTGCAGGATATGGTACTTCCTCTTAGTGTCTGAATGGCAATCTCTTCTTTAAAAGGTAATTGTCTCTATATCATCTTATCATACGCAATTAAAACAAATCCCAGGTATATTTAATGAAAGATATACAATGAGCTAGGCATTAGTATGTGAAACCAAGCATTCTTTATAATAATAAAGAAGACAGTAGAAACAGGGTTAAAAAGTATATTTTTGAAAACCTACCTACATGGCAATGGCTTTGAGAACTAAGTAAATAAAAGAGAAAGTTATAGAGTGGTGCATATACATTTCATAATTTCTTATTCACATGGGCATAGATGTTAGGTACCTATTCAAGAATAATATATACCAAATTATTGATGAGATTACCTCTCGTGAGGAAGGAAATAAAGAATATACAAAACCTTGACTTTTCATTCTGCATACTCTACACTGAGGCTTCCACAAGTATTCATAGTTTTCTATATTAAGAAAAATTCTGCATCCATCATGTATAGTTACATAACACCATACCAAGGAGTTTTAAATAATATGCACATATTTTCTCATACTTCTGTGAAAGTCCAGGTATAGTTGAGCTAGGTCCTCTGCTTGCTACTTCATAACGCTACAACCATTATTTGATGAGAGCTGAGTTTTCATATGGAGACTCCTCAACTACAGATTCGCTTCCTTGACCCCATGATTGTCAACATCCGGTGCCCTGTGGCTACATGAATTATGGAAGCTACTTCTTCAAAGTCAACAAAGGGCATGGCAGCAAGACCTAGAGTACAATGATGCTTCACACAGCACAAGGCAATCGCAGGAGTGAACTCACCATTGCCATACTCTATTGGTTAGAAACAAGACCTAGAGTACGATGATGCTTTACACAGCACAAGGCAATCAGTGACCTCACCCTTGCCATGCTCTATTGGTTAGAAACAAGACCTAGAGTACGATTATGCTTTACACAGCACAAGGCAATCAGAGTGACCTCACCATTGCCATACTCTATTGGTTAGAAACAAATCACAGGCCCTGCCCATAATCATGGGGAGGAAACTATAGGAAGAATATCAGGAATTAGGTTCTGGGGACTCCCTTAAAGGCAACCTATCATAAAAACAAGGTGCTTATCAGATCTTGATGGCTAGGATCACCTTAGAAAGGTCGTATAAAGTCATAACCAACTAAAGTCAAATATAACTACAATATTTCTTTGTCAAGAAAAAAGCCAGATACTAAACACAAAAATGTAATAGCAGAACTTTAATTTAAATAGTAATGACATTTGGATCAGCGAGTCTTCTAAAAGAAAACATGGGTAATAACATGAACATAAACCAAGGAGTATGCAAAAAAGAAAGCAGGGGATCTCAGGAGGGACTGGTACTGGAGTTTTTGGTGTAAAATGCTAAATATACTAATGCATGGTGTATATTTGAGGGACAAAAAGGGAACATGATAATAAGAGCTAAAATACGGCCTCATAATACTTCCAGGGAGTGTGAGGCAAGGCTGCTTCCAGCCTACAAAGGAATAAAGGTAGAGGGAAGGTGTCATCTCCCCTGAATAGGGATCCTAACAAAAGGCTTCAAAAGGACTCTGCATCTTTAATAATATAAAAAGGCTAGGGCACAAACAGCATCATCTAAAATGCCATTAGAAATGCTTCACATACAAAAAGGTCTAAGTAAAGCAGGGTTTTATAAAGTGATCAAAAAAGAAACACTAAGGGGGAAAATCTTTTAAGATTAAAGAGGTTTTTCAAAGGACAAGTTGAAGTGGCTGTAAAATTTATGAGGTAGCATTAAACTTCAGTTCTAAGTAACAATAAATTATTCACTATAAAAACATACATGTGTCAAATATTAGAAGCCTCTTAAACTTTTTAAAACAATTCTTACAGAAGTTATTAGATGTAGTAGGTCAACATTAACAGATAGCGACTTGGTCGTTAGCACAGTATGACCACTCAGAGAAAAGGAGCAACCTCACAGAGGAGAGTGAAAGTGAGCCTTTGGTGGGCTCCTCAGTGCCACGGTGAGCTGAAGCACATGTGGAGCTGGCCTTCAAATCAATCTTTGTAAGTTCAGCTAAAATAAATGTTAGTTTTATCTTTTAAATGTCTCCATATACGTAAAATGACAAATCTCTGTTAAGTAATATACATGTGGATTAAAGCTTCAACAAAATTTAAAGTTTAAAACAAATCAAGCCATAATTATTAAAGGAGTATGATATACCCTAAGAAGGACTTTATGACCCCAAGTGACCATCAGCCTCATGTCACCTACCTGAACAGAAAGACCTTTAAGCATGTCCTCGCCAGCTCCTTTGGTGTCATGCCTCATAGTGTTACAGGCCCCTCTATAGTGCATGGCCATGTTTCCTCCACCATTTTATAAAAGCCACCCTCCCCTCTACATTCTCTAAGAGTTCAATTTCCCAATTCTTTTGAACTATTACCTTTGCCACAATACACCTACCTTAGAAGGTCTTCATATATAGTAAATTACTATATAGTAGTGACTAATAATCTTCACTAAAGCACACATGTAACTCAATGAATATGACTTACGAAATTTCTAACATGCTCACATCTGCTATGAGGAACTGAAAATAAATTGCAAATGAAAAATAACATTCCTACCTGTGAAATTCCTACCTCGTGAATCTAACAGAAAAGTCAGACAATAAATATTTGCAAATGCAATGATTGCAATTGAGAAACAGAATCCTACAGGAAGAGGTGACAGGGTCACCTGAACAGACTTGGATATCAGACTTTTGTGAGGCTGTGGATCTGGAGGATGGACAGGATTGATGAGAGCCAACAGACAATCAGTTTTTCCCACTGCTTATCATTTAATCAATAACTAATGCCTTCTACTCAAGTAACTATTTTTCATTAAAAGTCCTTTGATTATAGATATCGGTGATTGCTAATTTTCATTAACAATGATTTGGAATCACACAGGAGATACACTTCTGGGCATATTTTTATGAGTATTTCCAGAGAGGCTTATCTAGCGAAGGAAGAGCCACCTGAATGTGGGCAGGACATCCCACAGGCTGAAGTGCTGAGCTGAGTAAAAAGGGAAAGGTGGGAAGTCAGACAGGCACCAGCATTCCTCATCCTCCGCTTCCTGACTGCAGACACAAAGTGACCAGGCACCTATGTTCCTGCTACCCTGCCTGCCTTCCCTGATGAACTCCATCCCTTCACACTAGGAGCTAAAACAAGCCCCTCCCTCCTTAAATTGCTTTTCTCAAATATTTTGTCCCAGCAATGAAAAAAAAAGAGAGAGCTAATACAGTGAATAAGACAAATTTTGTTTTTGTTTTTGTTTTTGTTTTCGAGACAGGGCTTCTCTGTGTAGTTTTGGAGCCTGTCCTGGATCTCCCTCTGTAGCCCAGGCTGGCCTCAAACTCACAGAGATCCTGGCTCTGCCTCCCCAGTGCTAGGATTAAAGGCATGTGCCACCACTGCCTGGCTGACAAATTATTTTTAATGTTTGGATTTTATTATTTTTTCATTTTCCAGTAAAGTAACTGGGTGACAAGTAAATATTATTCCCACTGGGGCTGAGAGACAGTTCAGCAGTTTAAAGTTCTTGCTGCTCTTCCAGGGCACTCTCATTTGGATCCCAGAACCTAAGTTGAGAGGCTCACAACTACCTGTAACTCCAGCTCCAAGAAATCATCTCCCTCTTCTGGATTCCATGGGCAACCTCATACACATCATACATTCAACACAGACATACATATACAGACATAAATAAAAATAAAAATAGATCTGTTTTAAAAAAGAATATTTTCCTCAAAATTTATCTTGTGGTCCAGAGAAGAAAATGTCCATTCACCTGGACTCCTGTTAATGTCATGTATTTCCTATCCTAATATGCACACTTTAATCTTCACACGTATTTGCAAAATCACACATGACTAGTGCATCAAAACTATCTGTGCACTTCTCCCATGTAAAACATGTTATAAATCACATCTGGAGGGCTTAAGCAGGCAACAGAGAAGTGATTATGCTTCCAAATTCTGCACTTCCTTTCTTGAATTATTTGATCCCTCTACATACATCCTTCTTCTCTGCACTTTTGATACAATATGAAAACAGAAAAACACTTTAGGACTATTTAAAGAAAAAAGTTCCATGCTCAATAATATATACAAATAATGTGAAATTCATTAACTGCTGTGAGATAATGCTCTTGTACACTGTAAAGATTTGTCAGTCAAATTGATTTAATAAAATGCTGATTGGCCAGTGGCCAGGCAGAAAGTATAGGGAGGGTAACCAGACTAGGAGATTTCTGGGAAGATGAAGGGTGGAGTCAGGAGTCACCAGTCAGACATAGAGGAAGCAAGATGAGAATGCTGCACTGTGAAAAGGTACCAAGTCACCTGGCTAAACACAGATAAGAATTATAGGTTAATTTAAGTATAACAGCTAATTAGCAATAAGCCTGAGCTACTAGCGGAGCATTTATAAGTAATACTAAGCCTCGGAGTCAATTATTTAAGAAGTGGCTGCTGGGTATTTGGGAATAGGCAGGCAGGAAAGAAACTTCCACCTACAGCTAACAGCATACTACAGTAACAGAGCAACCTACTATAACTATCTCTAATCTATGACCCCATGGCTATCTTACGAAAAGATTACCAGGTTTTCAGATTTTTAGGAAGTGCAAGAAAACTGATGGCTAACTTTGACAAATCCTTCAAAAACACTGTTGGAGACACCACTGTGCAAGTGAAGCAAAACAAATCTGCTCATGTCACTGACTCTGTCTAAAAAGATTTACTGTTTTCAACCCATGGTCAAGGGCCAAGACAGACTTGTAACTAGTTCACCTTCATGCCACAAACTCCAGGTTCATTTCACCATTATACTTAGAAAGGAGCTCAAATTTTAGTTGAATTCTTCTTTAAAGAGAAGGTTCATATAAGCCAGGCTGGCCTCAAACTTGCTACATAGCTGATGATGACCTTGAACTTTCTGACCCCCTTGTCTCCACCTCCATAGTGTGGAGGCAAGAGGGTCAGAAAGTTATTTTATATAATATGTAATATAATCTTATTTTAATTCTCTATGGACGCAAAAAAAAAAAGCACTAACACCATCTAATACAACTCACCCATTCACTTTTTACTCCTCTACATATGTATGTCCTTAATGCTATCATATCTCCCTTCACTTTTTTCTCCATTCTACTTTGTTTCCTCTTTCTAATAAAATATCTCAAGGACTCTTTGATTTGTGTTCACTGTTGTTCCTCATCATGATATCTCAAGTCTGAAAGACACTCAACCAGACTACATCTACAATGGATGCATTTCCAGTTACCAACATTTCCACATTTAATAAGAATAGACCAAAGAAACTATAGTGGACAGAAAGACTACTTTGTTAATAGAAACAAATTCATAAAATTAAAATTCCCAAGAGAATGGCCAGAGTGAAAAATGAAGTGTGGTGCATTTCAAACAACACTACCCAATATTTTAACACTTAAAGAAACTCCCAATGTCAACAGGAAATATCAAAATTTAATAAAAACCAAAATTTAAATCTCTCCCTCTTAAAGGCCAAAAATTATACTGCAACAATAACAACCTTTTGGTACATTTTTATAACTTAGCAGTTTATTTTATTTGTACTAAAATCCTATGTAGGCTTAACCTTCTACTAAAAAGGCAATTGAATGGGTCAAATTTATATTCTTATTTCATTAAATGAAAATAGCACCAGTCAGTGAGGTAGGGAAAGAGATATTCAAGCAGAAGATGCAACATGGATGTTCAGAGTATTACATTTTGTTGAAGTCGCGGGCAATGTTCTTAACATTGTCATAAAGGGAAAAAAATGTAATTGTGTTATTTACGATTCTTAGCTACACTTTCCAAACAATGAAATCACACACACACACACACACACACACACACACACACAGTTAACAGATACTCATAAAATGACTTAAAATATAACATAGTCTTACTTAAATATGTAGTAAATTCTTAAAACCTGTTATTTTTATCTGCCTAACATCTGTTCACAGTCTCCAACATTAGCAAAAAATATAATGTAAACCAAAACCTTATTATTAAAAAGAAAAGGCTTCAATATATGAGCCAGTTGCAAAAACACAGTAAAGTTTTAAATATTTAAACTTTATGGCATACCTGTGGACATCACTTGCCGACAGCATCGTGTTCTCTTCTCCAGAAGAAAACTGCCATGATTCATTTAATCTGTGTTCACCTGTCTCCAGCTCACCCATTACCCAGTCAGGTAATTTCTCTGGGCTTGAACTTTTTGGTTGTGCTGGATTTGGTTCATCAAAATAGATGGACTGGTTTTTAAAAATCAGAGAAATCATTCTTACAAAATGTACTACTATAAAAAAAAAACACTTAAAATTTCCATCAACTTTAAGTTTAAAAAAAGTTTTTCAAATATCTAATTAAAGTTCAATTACAGACAAATAAATGAAATGTATCATTGAATACATAATAAATTATGAGATATTAAAATAATAAGACACCCAATACATTTACATTCAGTTATGTTCTACACAAGAAACCTAATGAACAGCAAAATTACATGATAGCTCAATCTGAGAATAATTACTTATATTAAGAAGTGATATTAGTATTATAGCAGTGGTTCTCAACCTTCCTAATGCTATGGCCCTTTAGTACAGTTCCTCATGCTGTGATGACCCCCAGCCATAAAATTATTTTTGCTGCTACTTCATAACTGTAATTTTGCTACTGTTTTGAATCATAATATAAATTTGGGGGGGAGCTTTGTCAAATGGGTTGCGACCCACAGTTTGAGAACCAGTGCTTTATAGTTGAATGGAAAACTTTTTAAATTATGTCCTACTCTATTTCTTCCTGTAACTATCAATTAGTTTACACACATAGGCACACTATACACAAAATCAGTATTTAGAGTAACCACAATTAAAACGTGCCAGAAATTAAAGCTAAAAGTAACAATCCCTCAATGCGGTGGGAACTCCAAAGTCAGAGACATGGGATTTGGTTCCAACCATACTGTTCTTTCCCTGGGAGGCCAAGACAAAGCTCCAGGCCTTCTTAGTATCATTTGTCAAATAAAGTCCTTCCCTACAACTTTATGAAATCGACTGTGAATGGAAAAATGTGACAGAATATATTAATATCCCAACATCTACTGTTCTTCAGAAAACAGTCCATTTTAGGCACTGAGATGACATTAACACATTAGTTTCAAGCCCTGTGCATGATAAAGTTTCTGGAGAAAACTCTACTTGGGCACCAATTACCTAAGTCTACACCGAAGTCCTCAAGGGGCTCCTCCTCAGGAAATAGTCACACATGACCCCTTATATTAAATCGGAAATGCAGGATGATTTCTTTTTAAATGAGATATGGTTATCTTGCTTATGCTCTGCTTCTCTTCCCATGGTTTGCCTTACCTGCAGTCAACCATGGCCTGACATATTAATGGAAAATTCTACAAATAAGATTTAAATTAGGTGCTGTTGTAAGTTGTAATAAACTCTCATAAACTCTGTTCCACTATCTCCAGCGAGATCTATTTGCACAGTATACTCTGCTGTGCTGACTGGTTCTACGTCTACTTGATACAAGCTAGAGTCATTTGGGAAGAGGGAACCTCAATTGAGACTGGCCCATGAGCAAGTCTGGAGGGCACTTTCTTGACTGATGATTGATGTGGAAGGTGCCAGCTAACTGTAGGCAGTACCAACCCTAGGTTGGTGGGCCTGTGTACTATAAGAAAGCAGGCTGAACAGGCCATGAGGAGCAAGCCAGTAAGCAGCATACCTCCATACCATCTGTTTCAGTTCTGCTTTCAAGTTCCTGTCTTAAGTTACTGCCCTAATTTTCTTCATTGATGGACTGTGACGTGAAAGTGTAAGCCAAAATAAACTCTTTCCACCCCAAGTTGCTTTAGTCATATTTTATCACAGCAATAGAAACCTTGACTAAAGCAACTACCTATTCATAGTCATTTTGTAGCTGTCTTAGATGTCTCAGTATAGCACAAACAATTCCATGTAGTTTGCTATTTTGGGAATCTCGTGGAGATGGGGGGATAAAAGCTTCACAGATAATAGGGAGACCGAAGTACTCATTCTAATATCTAATCAAATACACAAAGTCAACTAACTACTTTCCCCAATACTGCTGATCTTAGCATAAGCAAAATGTATGGTATTCCTTTTACAATGGATAATAGCATTAAAAGTTTTTGTGCTCTGCCACCAACAAAAGGAATTATCCTTTGGTGTGCAGCATTCCATGCCACTATATTTTGATTAGTAAATTGTCTAATATGTAGAGAAATCCTATATTTTGTAACAATTCTGACATTCACACACACACACACACACATATAAAACAACAGTTAGCAGTCCAGTTAGATATCATACTCATAACCCACACAAACCAAGAAGCAAATTTATGTTTACAAGGAGCAAGATGGGGACAATTCATCCACTAGCCATAAAATAACTGCCTCATAACAAAGCTGATAATAATTAAATCAACTATAGAGAACCACTTTTAAATTCTAACTTATTATTATCGGCAGACTAGAAAGGGACTTCTAAGAGCCATTAAACTGATAATGTTAAATAATATATAATGAAAGGATTCATAAACTATAATTAAGAGTCAAATTTGAAAATTAGTAAGTAATTAAGGTCAGTTTTAAAATTCATTTTTATATAAGTAAATAAAATATAACAAAAGAATGTTTTCTATTGAAAGTGAGAAAAAATGAATGAGAAGTTTTAAGTTATGTACTATTTAGCACATATAACTCAATATTATTTCCCTTCCTAAAGGGATGATATATCACACTCACTTTAAAAGGAATGAAACTACTATGCCATGGTCGGCAGTACCTACCATATATGATGGTAATGTTTTTAGTATTCCTGGCTCAGGACGGTGTGTAAAAGGGCCTTCAAGTACTCCTCGCCTAAGCATATGCAGTAACAGCTTTGCGTACAGGTTCCGATTCTTCCTACCCATGAGTCCTGCACCTGTTCCTGAGGGCTCACACAGCTTTCTGATCCAAAGAGCACACCGCTGCCGTTCTGTAAGTACATAAGAACTATGTGAAACCTGATGTCAATGATAAAACATTAAATTATAAAGGTCTATATAAGTACCTACTATAATCTAGAACAGGGGTCAGCCAACTTCTGTAAAAAGCCCAATTGTCAATACTTCAAGCTTTCCGAGACATGTGATTACTGGCATAACTTACTCTAGCTCACCATCTTATCAAGAAAGTATTAATGAACCATATGCAAGCAAATGGTATGGCAACATTATAAATAAAATAAAATAAAAACTTTACAACAACAAAACATAGTTATGAGCTGGAAAAAAGACTGTACACTCCCAGTCTAGAGTTTAATTTATTAGTTAGCTGCAGTTAGGCAACACAAATATGAATACATATTTTCATAAAAATAAGATTCCTGGAATCTGTCTTTGGAAGTTAATAAAAATAAAATGTGTGAATACTATTAAACATATTTTAGATAAAATTTTGCAACAATAAAATAACTTTAGACATACTGGAAAGGCTGTCCCTAACTCCTAACTATATAAACACAGAAAGCTAAAGTGCCATGTCTGGCTACCAAGCGGTACATATTCACTCTAAAATTAAATCCAAACATTTTATCTATTAAAGCCAATAATTCCAAGGGATTTGTAGCTGATTTAAGGTTTTCTTTTACTATCTCTAAAGTAAATGAGTGAATAATTTCATGAAATAATTATCCTTTTTAAAAAAATCTACCTAAAAATGCAGCACATTTAATCCATATATAATGACCCATTGAGTGTATTATCTTGCTGTGACACAGGATTTTTAACTCTCACGAACACTACTCTGATATTTTTATCAGTCTAACTCAATTTGTGGATTACATATATTATACAAATCACTAATCTCTTGGCTTATAAAGGTCATATTCATTTATTGTTTTGCCTACAAAAAAAATCACTAAGTCTGGATTTACCACTTTGTAATCTCACTAACAGGCATGAGAGGTGGCATCTAAAAAATGTGTGTTTTTACTCTGAAAATTATATGATCACCAAACAAACTTTATAAATATCCAGTGTACTTTATACAAACAGAAAATACAGAAGTGGAATTGGTCAGCTTGAGCACATAGTTGAAAATATATTATCTTCATGTCTTCTAGCAAACTGACATCGACATTATATTCAATGCACACACTTTGGTACAACTTGATTAATGAAGAGCTTAAATTATCTACTAAATTATCTACTTAAAATGATAGAAAAATCTCACTGAAGCTTTAGCTGTAAGACTAGATTTCTTAAATGGGATGAGTTCCTACATGTTCATTATGAAGCAGTAAAAGAGGGCCATGAATGTTCCACATAGACAATGTATATAAACCTAAGGTTATATTTAAGCAATTCTAAATACCTCAAATCTATTTTTAAAAGAAGACAAAATATGAGAAGAGTTTGATTTGAGATACATTTATAATGGGAAATTCTCTTTTTTTACTTTTTTAAAACTTTTTATTGAAAAATATTTTATTCATTTTACATACCAATCACAGATCCCCCCTCTCTTCCCTCCTCCTGCTCCCCCCAGTGCTTCTGCCCCACCCTCACCCCCCCATTCCCTCCTCCAAAAAGGTAAGGCCTCCCATGGGGAGTCTGCAGAGCCTGGTACATTCAATTGAGGCAGGTCCAAGCCTCTCCCCCTGCATCATGGCTGTGCAAGGTGTCCCACCATAGTTAATGGGCTCTAAATAGCCAGCTCATGCACCAGGGATGGACCCTAATTCTACTGCCACAGAAGAATCTCAAATGGCCAAACGACATTTAAGGAATTGCTCAACATCCTTAGTCATCATGGAAATGCAAATCAAAGTGACTCTGAGATACCATCTTATACCTGTCAGAATGGCTAAAATCAAAAACCCTGGTGACAGCTTATGTTGGAGAAGATGTGGAACAAGGGGAACACTCCTCCACTGTTGGTGGGAGTGCAAACCTGCACAGCCACTTTGGAAATCAGTATGGCAGTTTCTCAGAAAATTGAGAATCAATCTACCTCAAGACCCAGCGATACCACCCTTGGGCATATACCCAAGGAATACTCAATCATACCACAAGGACACTTGCTCAACTATGTTCATAGCACCATTATTTGTAATAGCCAAAACCTGGAAACAACCTAGATGCCCTTCATCTGAAGAGTGGATAAAGAAAATGGGAAATTCTAATACAAAATTTTCTTAATTGGCAGATCCAAGACAAAAAAAAAGGAAAAAAGTTATGATTATCAAAGTTCTGGAATCAACATAGGTGTCCATCAATGGGAAAATGAATAAAGAAAATATGGTGTGTGTGTGTGTGTGTGTGTGTGTGTGTGTGTAGTGTGATTTTATTCAGACATAAGAACAAAATCATGTCATCTACAAGAAATGAAATGAACTACAGATCATCATGTTAAGCAAAACAAATCTGAATCAGGAAGACAAATATCACACATTTTCTCTACGTGGATATTAAAAAAAAAACATGGAAATAAGAAGGGTCACTATTACAGAAGAGGAAAGGGAAAAGCAAAAGTATAAGGAGAGACAAGAGAGGACAATCAAGGGAATTACCATGATCAAAGTAAATATAATGTTCATAATATGTATGAAAACATCATAACAAACCCCATTAGTTTGTGTGACTAATGTGTAGTAATTTTTAAAAGGTAGTGAATATCAGAAGAGGATGTGATATGCATGTATGATTACATACTATTAGAAGTCATCATGAGTCAGCCATGGATGTGAAGGAATGGGACTTGAAGCCATGAGATCTGAGAAACAACAAAGGAAGAAAGGAAAGGCTAAGGACCGACAAGCAAGAAAAGAGGCAGAAGGAGGCGGTTCACGGGAAGGCCAGAGCAGGCTGCGATGACTGAGCAAAGACTGCATCATCCCTGTGTCACACTCCTATCTCTCCGTGCAGCTCCTCTAGAAGTCTGTAGTTTTAAGTCAGCTCCTCACTTTGAATACAAAGTGCACTCAGACACTTGAGCCCCTAAACTATGCAGCTGCCCTCTGATGCCTTAAAATATCTGTAAATCTCTATGTTGAAACAAAGGTTCTCATTCCGAAAGTAGAAATAATAGGACAGAAATGAGAGGCATGAAAGCAACAAAAACTCATTCACAGTTGATCTTATCAGGTAGTCAATCAGATTAAAGGGTCAGAGGTTAACGATGGATTCATGAACTGGAAGTCACTTCCAAAGGAGGAGGAAAAAGTCAAAGTGAAGAAAGAGAAGCATCTAACTTTGAGATCATGCTTTAAGCTCATGGCATATAACACGGCATCTCAATAAAATCCTGGCAAAGCTTAGAGGACATTGTCACTAAATTTTTATTTATCCTGGAACAGCTCAAAGTAAACAATCCTACACCAATGATACACATTAGAATTAAGGTGTAGATGAACAGTTTTAGTAAATAAGAAACACAGAGCCAAATGCAGAGTTAAAAGCCCAAAAGGTCAGAGCAGTAGCTGAGAGTTGAGACTTAAAACCACCTTCTTACCCTTCCTGCCGCTGCTGTCCTTCCCCTCAGCAAGAGACCTACTTCCTGTGTATCTGTCATTTTATTGACTTTCTGTTCTGCTTTCTCATTGGTTGTAAACCCAACCACATGACCTCCTCGTCACTGTCTGTCTATACACACCTCCAGGTCTTCTATGGTTGGTATTGAGATTAAAGGCATGTGTCTCCACGCTGGCTGTATCCTTGAAATCACAGAGATCTATCTGTCATGTGATCTGGATTAAAGGTGTGTGCCACCATAACCCGGGTTCTGCTATGGCTTGATATTAGCTCTGACCCCCCAGGCAACTTTATTTATTAACATACAAATAAAATCACATTTCAGTACAAATAAAATATCACCATATTAAGGAATTTTTTTAAAAGGGAATTTTAACTTTATTTCCATTTTGACAGTTCACTTGTATGACAGTTAATCTTTATTGAAGATATTCAGAATCGCCATGGAAACCTATTTCTGAGTGTGTTTATGAGGGTGTTTCTAGAAAGATTTAACTGAGAAAGGGAGACCCAAGCTCTATGTGGGCAGCACCATTGCAAGGGCTGGAGGACCGAGACTGAAGTTGAGAAGCAACATTCACTGCTCTCTACTTCCTGACTGCAGATGCAATGTGACCGGAGCTCTCAAGCCCCAGGCACCACGCCTTCCCACCATGATGAACTGAACCCTCAAACTGTGAACCAAAACAAGTTCTTAAGTGGCATCTTCCAGGTACTTTGTCATTACAATAATAAAACAATATATATTAATAGCTAATATAACTGTTTTGATTAAATATTTTTAATTTTAAGGATCTAATTTCAGCTAGATATGGCAGCACATGCCTATAATCCAAGTACTAAAGCAGTATGTTGGAGGCTATCCTGGGCTGCATAGTGAACACCAGTCCAGCCAGGGCTACATAACAAGAATATCTCAAAACCAAGAAAGCATCTAATTTCAAACCCAATCTTACCTGACCTGTGGGGTAATTTTAGAACAAAGGGCTTCATATCTACCACAAAGTGATCAAATTCTGCATCCAGCTTCTCCCATTTTTCTTCTTCACTTTCCATTTCCACAATCCTTTCTGTGAAAGAAAGAGTTAAAATTAAGTATCAAATACCTGTATAAGGAAAGCTATGAAACCATGATAAAATACATTAAAGAAAACTTGTCAATTAAATACCAATCCTCCTTAATTGACTGCTAGACTCAGTGAAATTCCAATCAAAACTCAGACAAGCTAATTCTAAAATTTATATGAGAAGGTAAAATAATCAGAATAGTAGAACAATTTTGAAGAAGCTTGAAGTTGGAAGGCTCACATCATGTTATTTTAAGATGTACTAGAGTCGTCAAGACATTATGGTACTGCCTAGAGAACAAATAGACAGGAAAACAGAACAGAAGCACAACATGGACCAATAGAAATATAGAACCCTGATTTCCAACAAAGACATAGTCAAAGAGAAACGACAATTTTTATAACAAATAATGCTTAACAGTAATGTTATACTATGTATGTAAATTAAGTCCAAATGAATAGTGGACCTAAGGGTAAACTGTAAAAACTGAAAATAAATGAAAAGATCTCCATAACTTTATTAAGAAAAAAAGAATTATCTATGAAATAAAAACCTGATATACAATATTGGACTGTACCCCTCCAAAAAAAAAACTGCAAGCTTTGATCTGCAAAGACTTTATTAAGGGATTGAGATTAGGGGAAATGCTTGCAAATTCTGAATTCATAAATAACTTATATCAACAGCACATGAGTAGCTGAGGAAGTATGTAGCTCCGTGGTACAGTGTTGTGTGCTGTGAGGCCCTGGATCAACCTCCAGCACAGAAAAATAGTATTAATAAAGAAAATATAAATAACTCTCATCACTTAGCCATACGAATAAAAACCATCCAATAAAAATGACAAAAAATTGATCCCTTTGACAGCAATTAATTGTATATTTTAAAACAGAGTAGACGATGAAAACAAATAAATCGTTAAGTATCTGAAATGATGGTTGTACCAACCACCCTGCTGTCACTACACTGTATACATGGTTTTCAATACAGGACTACACCCTCCAAACACGTACAACTCCTACGTGTCAGTTAAAATTATACCTTAAACCATCAATCCCTTCACCAAAGAAGAAATACAAATAATGGCAATTATGCCCATAAAAAGATGCTGAACATTACTAGTCACTAAGGAAATGAAAACCAAAACCATGCTGCAATACCCCAACAACACATGAGAACAGCCAAAGTTAAGCCAAGAAATGCGAAGTGCTGGTGAGGGTGGAGAACACAGCAACTCTCGTGTTGCTGGCCAGAATGTGAAATGACATGGACATTCTGGAAAGGGTTTGGCAGTGTCTTTCAAAGCTAAACATGCATTCACCATATGACCAAGAAGTCCCAAATGAAATGCAAAATCTACATCCACACAAAAAGTGCAAATGTGGTACTTAGAGCAACTTTTTAAAAAATCAACAGTGGAAACAGCTCACAAGCTAACATTGCACTCAGCAACAAAGAATGAATATTGATACACAAAACACCATGACTAAACTACAGTGAAAGAAACCCTTTTCCAAAGCTTATGTGCTAGGTCCACTGATGGAGGTACCAGAAAAGGAAAAAAAAAATTCAGCAGAGAACAGTCAGTGGTTCAGAGACGCCATCAGTCAAGGACATTCTGAATAAAGAGGACATGCACCAGAAACTACCAGGGGTATTTAACTGTTCAGCACATGAACTGTAGAAGAGATTGTGAAGTCTGTACATGTATAAGAATTCACTCAATTATATATCAAAATCTTAAATGTCCTTTAATTCCCCCTAAACTTTTTAAAATATTAATTCCTCATATATACTGAATATATAATTGGAGTAAAACTGACAAAACCAGAAACAAACTATCTTATGTTAAAATATATCCAGGAGGTAGCTAGATGGCTCAGTTGCTAAAGAGCTTACTGCTTAAGCATGGGAACCTGAGTTCGGATCTCCAACACTCACATAAAAAATCCAGGCATGGTCACATGTGTTTGTAACCCTATTGCAGTGGAGGAAGAGACAGGTGGGTCCCAGGTGAAAGACCCTGTCTCAAAGGATAAGGTGGAAGGAAGTGGACATCTGCTCTACACTACACACACACACACACACACACACACACACACACACACACACACACCTCCAACCCTTACCTGTAGCACAAGCATGTAATGCCATTACTCAGAATGCTCAATTCCTACTTGGGTTACAGCATGATCTTGAGGCAAGCTTGGACAATTTATACAGACTTTGCTCCAAATAACAAGTAAAATAGAGGCAGCTGTGGTTTAGTAAGTGGTACAGTACTTGTCAAGCATGTCTGAGGCCTAGGTTCAATCTACCGAACCTCAAAATTTAATTTTATATATGTTAATGTGTGTGTGTGTGTGTGTACATCCAGCTCAAACCCCAAAACTGAAGGAAAAGAAAAAAAGAGAAAGAATATATCCATAATCAATATGTCCATTTAGTCTGTGAACTACCATATACTTACATAATATATAATACCCAATTTGTCACATATTTACAAACTATGGATTGGGGGGAACTCTGTTCTGCCTTAAAAGCTGTCTTGTTCCACAGCTTAACCTTACCCTTGCAAAACGAGTTTCCAGCATTTACAGTTTCTCACCAGCAACTTCTACAACCACCTGTCCTGTCTGAGTAAGTTACCCTACCTTGCATCGATGCCCGTCACCTCCCTCACAGCCATGAGAGGGAGCTATGGCCTCACTTTTGCACATAGGTGCATGTTCTTTCGATCTTTCATTTCCTCCACCCAACACAGCCTAGGAGGGCAAAGACTGGCTAAGATCCTCCATGCTGCTTCCCAACTACTGCTCCTCTCCCAATCACCCTCTGTGGGGCCGCCAATCGCCTGGCTACACAACTTGCTTTCCATTCCCTTTAGGAACACCTCTACCTGACAGTAGCACCGTCTCCTCAGATGCTCACCTGCATCTCTCTCCTTCCTCCCTCCCTCCACCTCCCAGCCCACCTCCTCTTGGAGCTCTTCTTTCCACTTGCCAATACTGCAAACCCCACTGATTCCGTAACCAAGGAGCGACTCAGGAAAGATGGTACAGCGTTGGAGTTAGATGGCTCTTTGAAGAGTTTACTTTTGATCAGTCCACAAAGGAATGCTTAGAACTTAACATACATCTTAAAGCCCCTTAACCAACTGCAACTATTCGCTCAATTTAAGAAAAAAAAAAAAAACTTAGTTCACGATAAATAGATGGATGGTACCAGCCCTATTAAAGTGGTACTCCTCCCGCCTCTCAACCCACCTCTGAAAGGATACATCCTTACCTTGCCTCTATTCCTACATCCCAAGCATCCTCCTATTGTTTATCAATCATCAGTTACATACCTCCCCTCCCCCCCGCCTTTTTTTTTTTTTTTTTTTTTTTTTTTTTTTTTTTTTTTTTTTTTTGGTTTTTCGAGACCTATCCTGGACTAGCTCTGTAGACCAGGCTGGCCTTGAACTCACAGAGATCCGCCTGCCTCTGCCTCCCAAGTTCTGGGATTAAAGGCGTGCGCCACCGCCGCTGCCGCCACCACCACCACCTGGCTTTATTTCAAATTCTCCATCTCCACTGGCTCCTTCCCCTCCTGTCACCACTCATTCTCGCCTTCCATTCACCAGTCTTCTTTTACTTTACTTCTCCAGCTTCACCCCCATGGGAATTACCTATTCCACTCTGTCACCTCCTGAACTCTTTCCGAGTCCCCCTGTGATCGATCCACTAGTTGTTAAATCCAAACAGCTATCTTCTGTCTTCAGGGTACTCACGGCACCTTACCCTCCTTACATCTCGCTACTCCTAGAAATGCCTCTTTGACGTCAATAACTCACTGCCTCCTGCCCTGCTGCCCCCCAGGTCATTTCTTCTCAGTCTCTCAATGGCTCATTTCTCCAGCCACCATTAAGTCCAGATTCTACAATGCTCTTTCCTTGGTCTTCTTTTGATCTGACTTTTCACCTTCTCTCTGGGCAATCACAATCAGTACTGGTAGTTTCCTCATGCCATTTACCTTAAATTGTATTGCTAACTCTACCCTCTCCTTGCAGTTCCAAACTCGTATTTACAACAGCTTCCTGGACCTACTCTGGAACATTACAAAGGTACATATGTCCCAAAGAAAACTCTTTACAATTGTCCCATATGCTTAGTGGTGTTGTCATCTAGTTTATCTTCCTTACTAGACATTTCAGGATTTCCATTGTCTAAGTTCTGCACAAAGGGCCCAGGGACAAACACCCAGAAGTCCCAGCTTCTCCCTTCTCCCTGCACTCTAGCATCTCCTACTACCACAATGACCCCATGACCTGCCCTCCAACGAGCCTTGTCTCTACCTGAGGAAAAAGTGAAGCTTAGCTTAACTACTTCAAAATCTCTCTACTGCCGACTACAGGATACTTTCCAAACCCTACGTTAGCCGGGCCAGTGCATTCCCATTTAGGCCTACGTTACCATCTACTCTTGCCTAACTACACAAACCCACCAATGGCCATTTTAATTTCCCCATTGTCACAATGAACTTCCCGCCATACACTCCAAGCCCTGACCTAATTCTGCTCCCAATGCACAGGTCTTTACAGACCCGAGGACAGATAATATGCAGCTCAGGTGTCACTGCTGAGTACAGCTAGTCCTGCTTACCCTAGGCTAATTGATGTTCTCTTCCTGCTGTGAAACGCTCCATCTGTGTCACTGCATTTACCAGACATTTGTAAATTTACATACTTCCTACATCCGGGAGAGGCTCTTGGAAAGCAGGGGTCTCAACTTACACCTTAGTAAGCACCTCACATATCATCAAGTACATGTTAGGAGCGAGAGAACTGATCACTGAATAAACAGATTAATGTTCAACTTCTGCATGACTAATCGCTTTTTTGACAATGTTTTGGCGGCAGGGAGTACAAGTTTCTGTGTGTGTGTGTGTGTGTGTGTGTGTGTGTGTGTGTGTGTACTCCCATGTGGAGTTTTTGCATATCTTCCTTGATTGCTATCCACATTAACTCTAGGACCTCTCATTAAACCTGGAGCTCATCAATTCAGCTAGGCTATCTGGCCAATGAGAACCAGGGATCTATCTGTCTCTAGGGTTACAGATGCCAACCACCACATTCAGCTTTTATTTGAGTGTTGGGGATCCAAACTCAGGTCCTCATCCTTCAACAGTGGACACTTTATGGACAGAGCCATATCCCCAACCCCAAACTACTGGTTTCTAATGTTTCTACTCTGAACACCAGATAGGTCTTACAGAACAGGTATATCACATGCTCCTAAGCTCCTACTTCCATTTGTCAAAAATGGCCATCCCACTCTCCGTGTTCCAGAGGAAGGAATGTGTTTTCAATTTTAAGACACAGTTCAAACAAACTTCATTCAGGGTTGGGGAGGTAGCGCTGTGGCAGAGAAGTTGTCTGGTATATGGGGGGGGCTCTGGTCTCAATCCTCCACACTGCATAAATAATTAACTAATCATGTAACTTGGTTTAAATTAATTTAATAACTAGTTGATTAGTCGGGGGGGGGGGGGCTATTGGGTTTATTTTGTTTTAAATTCTTACAATACATTTGGTACTTGGTGAAAGTACACTATGATAGCATACTGGATAGTAGATAATAAAGTTGAAAACATCTATTCAAATGGATAAATAAACCAACGAAAATTCCTAGGCCCAAAACTTTAAGCACAGCTCGGCCCTAAATGTACTTCTAGGCTTACACATCATGCCCTGTACTCAAAATTTTGCCTAAGCCTGTCGTTGGCTGTGGCCAAAGCAAAAAGGTTCCTCATAATCACTAATTCTCAATAAATCCTTTGACATTTGTGGAAATGTTAGTGTTTGATATTAGAGAAGACTAAAATTCAGCAGTTAAGTGACTCACCAAAATCATATAATTAAGCAAAGCCCAGATTAAAATTCTGAAATCCCTAGCTCTTACATAATCTGACCACTTGGCCGTTACATGTAAGTCAGAAATATCGCCAACTAATAAAAAAAAAAAAAAAAAGTAATTTGAATAGTAGAAAGGCAATCTGAATGCTCAGGACTTGTAATAATCAAGTCACACTCTAAGGAAAGCAAAAACAGGAGCTGGGTCAGTAAAGTGTTGGCTAAAGAAGCAGGAGGCCCTAGCTCAAATCCCAGGAACCACCAGAGAAGGCAGGTACAAGCGGCAGACGCCTGTAGTTTCAGCACCAGAAAGACAGAGACAGGTGGCTTCCTAGAGCTCACTCTCCAGTCAGCCAAGCCTAATCGGGGAGCCCAGCTCCTAGCAAGAGACTCTCTCTAAAACAAGTTGGACAGCTCCGGAAGACATCTGAGGTCTCGTTGACTCCTAGCTTTCAAACCTGTGTGCACGTACATACCCACGCAAAAATAAAGTCTAAGTGATAATTAGTCAAAGCTAAAACATCTTCTTTCCCTTGCCCCTTATTCATTCTCTAACAACAACAACAAAAAAATTAACGCTTCAATTTTTGAAGGGATTCCTGCTACACAAATTTTATTGTGCAAACAACTTATGTCTAGCTGTCAAAAAAGTCTTTATACTATTCATCAGAACTTCAAATTTAAGGTATTAAAACTGAAAAATAAGGGCGGGGCATGGTGGCACACGCCTTTGATCCCATCACTTAGGAGACAGAGGCAGGCTTATCTACAAGTTTGAGGCCAGCCTGGTCTACACAATGAGTTCCTGGGCAGCCACATCTATGTGTAGAGAGACTATGTCTCAAAAAGTTTTAACTTTTAAATTAAAAAGAAAGAAAGAAAAGAAAAATACATAACGCTCTCTCTTTGGTTTAGAATTAAATCGCTCATAGCATGTCTTTCACTAATACCAATACAATGTGACTACTACATGTACAACCTACTTCTAAAGTATAAAAAGAGGCTGGTGGCTCTTGTATTTATATTCTGTTGGTATATGGTGTCTTTTATTAAACTCACTAGCCTCACCTTTTATAAAATCTGCTTCTTTGTGGACAGCTATAAAATGCGCTAAGACTTGCTCAAAAGTGTTTGGCGGCCATAGAAGTCAGCAAAGCACACGCAAACCCCCAATATTAACAGCCTTAAAAAAGAGACAACGGACAACCGCTAAGCCAAGAACACACTTCCTATACATAACACGCACCTTGCAAACGCAATATATTCCTGAAAGTTGCGTAAAGTGCTTTTTTGTTCCATCAAATGAGATTTTAAACATATTGTAGATGCTTTTTTTTGCTCCATCAAATCATATTTTAAATGTATTGTGGAGAATAATACAGAAGACTTGAAATGCCAATGAATCAAGAGTTACGGGGACCCTTTTTTTTGGCGGGTTATACATCTGGATATCTTCCCAGATGTGGGTATTAAAATGTATCCCGGAGTGTCCTCCAGTGCACCTAACCAGATAGACAGGATTTCCGCTATCCTTTACCGGCCGGCTGGAAAGTGGGGCTTAGCGGCGTGAATGACCTGAGTGCTGCAGGCCATCGGCTGGACCTGAACACTGCACAAATTACCCTGCTCTCCATTTAGTTGGGGTAAGGGAATGGCCACAGTGGAATGGGGCTTACTGGCATTTCGCTTGCCTTGTCTATCTTACTTTCAGTTATCTTTAAAAAGTAAAGACAAGTCACAAAAATACCAGCCTACTGATGTGGGGGGAGAGGGCACACGCCCTGTCCTCCCAGCACTCGGGAGGCAGAGGCAGGTGGATCTCTGTGAATTCGACGCCAGCAAGGTCTACACAGCGGGGCCCCTGTCTCAAACACAAAACAAAAGGCAGCTGTCGTAAGCACTTGTTCACCGGATCTCTACAAACACTGTATGTCTCCCTAAAGGGCCGCGACTCGGTGCTGGGGGACCTTGCAAACCCGAGATCATCGGGACTTTCTGGGAGCCAGGCTGCAGGCGGGTCCTGCTCCTGACTGATGGCGGGGTGGAGGGTGGGGGACGCAGCTGTCCGGCTCTCGGCGGTCACTTCCTCCGCTGCTGTGAGCGGCGCCTGTGTAGCCCACCCAGGCCCGGGGCCGCTCTCCTACCTGCTCCAGGGCACAGATCTCTCCTCACACCCACAAGCCCCTACCTCAGGGCCCGGGGCCACGCCATGCCACCTGACCAAACTTGACTGAGAACTTTCCCCGGCCTTCGCTGGGCTGCTAACCCCGCCGGGGCGCGCGCCACACAGGCCGCAAGCGCGGGTCCCCGGCCTGCGGCGGCGCCCCTCCCCGAGCCAGCCAGCCCGCACGCGCGGGGGCTCCATCCCGCGCAAAATTCCACTCAGAACCTGGGAGCAGGGCGGGACGGGGATTACTGGCGAGGGAAAAAGGAGAGGGAGAGAACCTGGAGCCCCCACCAGCAAGCCGTCCACTCGGCCGCCGCCGCCCCGCCGCCACAGCCAAACGGTTTCAAATCCTTGCGGGCGGATGGGTCGCTGGCGTCCAGCATAACCGGGGGCGGGACTACCGAGCTCGCCTGTCCCGCCCCCTCGAGCCCCGGCTGGCACTCAACGCGGTTGCCATGGCGACGCGCGGGGCTACGTCTGTCACTGCCTCTCACATCCGAGGGGGCGGGAATTCCGCCCTCCGGGGTGCCGTTGTCATGCCAGGGGCGGAGACTTCCCCACTGAGCTATTCCCCCACCCTGAGGGAAATGGTCACCCCCAAGCCGTTCCGTTGCTGTGGTAACTGTCTAGTCCACTGCGCAGGCGCCGAGCTCGTGTTTTTTGCCTATCTGGTCCTTGGTGCTTTACAGGCTTAATCTCCTGTGATCCCTGTAGTGTGGACACTGCTGCTTCCGGGCTTCCAACTCCGTAGTTGGTGAACACTTGAGAGACTGAGGAGAAACCAAGAAAAACTCAAAAGCGACGGAACTGCTGGACAATGTTCACTAAAAAGCCTGTTTGTTGTTTGAACAGCCACCAACCGTTGAGTAAGTCCAAAGCAGGGAGAATTTACCCTTGTTAGCTCACACTCCAGAGGTGAATTATTCAGGACAAGGAGCAATATATTTTCATTCGTTATGTGGAAGTATCATAAGTCTGAAAACACTACCCCTGAAAGATGCTGAACTGAAATTAAAAGGCTTTCTGTCTACCGCTCTACAGAATCGTACCATCAACCTGGGCGGGGCGCGCGGGGGGGGGGGGGGGGAATGGGGGGATGTATTTTTGTGCTTCCCAGGAAGTGTCATGGGCCTCAGGGCAGTCTACACTGCTGTGTGCTGGTGTTCTTTGATCTTTCACGTTTCTGGGACCTCTGAACTATGTGCTGTAAAATACCAACAGAAACAAAATTTAAATTGTAAGAACACTGCCTTAAATTCAGTGTGCCACTGTTTTTTCATCTAAATTCACAACAGAATTCCTTCGGCAGAATCATTGCGATACACATAGTGTGGTGCCAAAGCTAACATAATCACAGCTTGAAACATCTTTTCAATTTTCCATAAGGGAAATAGAAGAGTCCCTTGTTTATAATTAGTATTTTCGGCTTCCAGAAGGAGACTCTTCAAGGTGCACTTTCAAATCCACCTCACTGGAGGTAAACACCAACAGTTCTTCATTGTTTCAGAGGCAAATTGTGCTAAAGAAAAGAAGGAATGAAGAATGCTTTCAAGAATATTTGGTTTCCAAGAGCATATTTGAACACACTAACAACTGAAGTATGACCCACAGATCATTTGCACCGAGAATTAGATTGTAAAACCCACATATGCAGAAATGTGACTAGTCAGAGACCATGGAATGTAAGAGGTGGAGCTTACAAAGGACCAAAGGATACGGACTTCCCAGTAGGAATAAGAAATTCAAGAGTCCAGCATGGTGACTATAGGCAAGAACTGTGTATCGAGCTTTTTGAAGGGCAATTTTTAAGTTATATTCATGTAAGGAAACTTAGCAGTGTACCGAGTTAACCTAGTTCAGTGTTGAGTTCTTTGGCCTTCGCCTTTTCCAGTTTGTCAATGCAAGCCATAGATTTTGACCCAGGAACATCGTCACCCCGGTAGTGGTAGATCTCATTGTATCTGTCATTGTAATTGGTCCTGATAGCTTCCACCGGCTTAGCTAGAGTGTTTGTCTTCTGAGTTAATCTGCATGATGGTAACAGAGGTGCTAGTCTTCCTGTGAACCAGCCATCCCAGCCTGGCCTTCTCTTTGATGATGCAGTAGGGGGTCCCCATCTTGTGACACAAAGCAGGCGGGAAGCCCACCACTCAAATGGGGTCTACACTTCGTGTAATCACCAAGAGCAGAGCTTTCTTATTGTCTACTGAGGTAGTGACTGTATGGACTCCTACTCAAAGGACCGGTGGTCTCTTCGTGGGGACGTCCCCTTTACCAGCAGCTTTCTTCTCAGCACGGGCTGCAGCCTTAGCTTCTTCTGCTTTGTCTATTCCCTGCACTGTTGGGCAAGCTTAAGCAGATGGTGACTGTGTGGTGGTCCAGGGTCTGGGTGAACTGGTTAATCACAGGAGGGACTTTGGGCTGCTTATAAATGATAGTTCTTTGCTGTTGTAGCTGGATGGAACAGGGCCATTTGACAATGTGGGTGATGTAGATGAATTTCTAAACAGTCTTATTAAATAAGAAATACAGAGCCAAATACAGAGGTAATAGCCGGAGAGATCAGAGTGAATAGCCACAACTAGCCTTAGCTTACCACCACGCAGTAACTTCTACAGAGAGAGCTTCTTCTTGTCTAAACTGTGCTTTTATTGCCTTCCTGTTCTGCCTTTTCATTGGCTCTAAACCCAGCCACATCACTTCCTTGTCACTGCCTGTCTATACAGACCTCCAGGTCTCTACTGGAATTAAAGGCGTGTGTCACTATGCTTGGCTGTGTCCTTGACCACACAGAGAGTCTGCCTGCCATGTGATCAGATTAAGGGCGTATGCTACCACCACCTGACTTCTGTTTATGGCTATGACCTCTGATCTCCACGCAAACTTTATTAACATACAAATAAAATATCACATTTCAGCACAAATGAAATATCACCACAAGGTGAGGTCTCTTTTGGTCTGGGTGTCTTGTCCAATGCTGAAGTTCTTGGGCCTTTTTTCATAGAAGTCACAACTTTTTTGGCCTCCTGCTTCTTCATGATGGAGGGACAGTGGCTATCTTCTTCCCCTTGGCCATTTTTACTTTGGGCATCATCTTTGGCTGGAGGAGAGAGTGTATATTATATTCTTGAAAATTCCGTTCAAGGTATATTGCTGTAAAGTTCTCCTTGTAAAATGGAAAAGTACATGAAATAATGTATATGTTAACTTGTTCAAGTTAACCAGTCCAGTCCATGTTGCATGCATATTTCAAAGCATTGTGTGGTACCAATAAATGCATATCATTTTTAGACTATAAAAAAATACACAGGCTGCAGAGATAATCTAGTGGCTAACTGAGTGCTTGCTTGTACATGAGGACGAGAGTTCAGATCCCCTAACAGGTGGGTGTGGTTCCCACCTATAATTCCAGCACTCAGAAGGCAGAAAACACATAGCAAAATGACTATGTATAGATGAGCTCTGGGTTCAAATGAGACAACGTGGAGAGTGACCAAAAAGGATTTCCGACATCAGCCTCAGGCACACGCAAACACACGCACGCACGCACGCACGCACGCACATGCAGTCACTTCACATACACATATTTTCAAAGGGGGCAAGAAGAAAAATGTAATCCAGTAAAGTTCAGAGGAAATGAGGGAAGGAATTTTACTCCCTTAATATCTACCCTCAAATCTCTCCAAAAATAACTCTTGGAAAATATTAATGTAGACCAGAATTATAATAGCACATTTTTCTTCAATGTGAATTTGTCTAGTCATTTGAAGGACCATGAGTAATAAACACACTGAAAAATACATGGCACAAAAACAAATGTTACTGACTCTGAATCACTGCAGTGCAGTAGATTACCAATTATTTCCATTGTTTATCAAAAATAATCAAGACTTAGACATAAACAGAAATGGAGTTTTATTCACTAAGCTAAGAATTTTCAATTGCATGTTTTTTTCAGATTTTGTATCCATGTTATTGTAGGTAAATTAGAAAGTACTGAGATCTTTAAAGAAGAAAATTAGTTATAGTTTTACCATTAAAAATTAACCAGGATTGGGGCTGGGGCAGTGGTAGCACACACCAGCCTGGTCTACAAAACAAGTTCCAGGACGGCCAGGGCTACATATAGAAATCCTGTTTTGAAAAGCCAAAAAAAAAAAACAGTAACCAGGATTCTAAACGGGGCCTTATTATCTGACCATATGGCTATAACATAATTTGCTTAATTTTCTCCTATAGTTACTAATTCTGATTCTCACAACATTTCTGTAATAAAAGGCTTTCTTGAAGTCTCAGTTACCCAGTTACCTCCATATGAGAGATTTATTTCATGTATGTGTAGGTACATGTATGTATATGTTTGTGTGCATGTGTACAGTATATGAAGAGGCCAGAAGTCAATGACGGGTACCCTCCTCACCTGAGTTTTTGAGACAGTCTCTCACTGAATCTGGAGCCTATAGATTTGATGAGATTGTCAGCCAGCCCCAGGGTGCTGTCTACTCCTGCCCACCCCCACCACCCCCAGTACCGGGGTTATAAGCTCCTGCACCTGGCTTTTCTGTGGATAGTGGGGATCGAACTCCAGTCCTTGTGTTTTCAGGGCATGCACTGTATTGACTTAGCCATCTTTCCAGCCTATATAAGAGATTTTCAGTGGACATAAGAAAGCATTAGGGCCTTTCCCCAAATTACTCCAGACTTACTTTGCAAATCTGTAAGGTGCACAGCAATCTAGGAGACAGTCAGAGTCACATTAACAGCTTTTTGGATCTGTGCAATTTGTGTCTTTTAAAAAAATGTATGACTTTTTAATTTGCATTTCTACTCTTTGAAAATGTTAATGCTTCTTATTAGCCCCTTTTAGTCTTCCATGGTAGACTCTCTTTTGCTCTTTGCTCATTTTTGAGGAATTTGACACGAGACAGTGGTGGTTTGAATGAGAATGACCCCATCGGCTCATATATTTGAATGTGTGGTTCCCAGGTGGTGGACTGTAGGAAGAACTAGGAGGTGTGTTCTTGTTGGAGGAGGGAGGTGTGTCACTGGGAGTGGTCTTTGAGGTTTCACAAGCCCACATTGCCAGGCTTAGCCTCTCTCTCTACCTGCTGCCTGTAGATCAGAACTGAAAGCTCTCAGCTACTACCCCAGTGGCATGAGACACACACCCGACCATGATGATGATGAGCTAACCCTCTGAAACTGTAAGCCAGCCCCAAATTAAATACTGTCTTTCAAAAGAGTTGCCTTGGTCATGGTGTCTCTTCACAGCAGTAAAACAATAACTAAGACAGATAGACTGACAAAGATTTTCCACATTTTTAAAAAAGAATTAACTAGCAATGGCTCTGTACACTTTTGTGCAAAGCTGATAGTTTGTACAGTCAAATTTTATTCATGATTTACCTTTTTTTACTTTTTTTATTGTGTGTGTGTGTGTGTGTGTGTGTGTGTGTGTGTGTGTGTGTACATGCCATTGCAGTCAAAGAACAATTTATGGGAGTCACTTGGTCTGAAGGGTCAAACTCAGGTCATTAGGCTTGGTAGCAGGCATCTTTGCCTACTGAGACATCTTGCTTATTCCACCACTTTCTATTATTAAAATATCATTCGACTGAAATCTTGAATGACTTAACTATCTAGATTGGAAGCAATTTATAAATACTAAGAATCATTCCTCTGTTGTCTTATATAAACATATTAGAGATAAATATCAGAACAGACCCATAACCAGTAAATTCCTTAAATTGGATGGGAAGTGATTCAGAACTTTCTATTTAGAGACCACAAAAGTATAAATTACACCACAAATCGATGCAATTTAAAGAGAGCAGAGAGGAAAAGGCTTATTTTCTTTTCTTCATTAATAAAAATTGAAAAGGTCACTGCCTTTAGTATGGTGACTCCGGATTCCTTAAGCCAGAACTAAGCAATATTCATCATTCCATTTCTACTTCAGCCGTCCAGCCCAACTTCTTAGAGAAACTCATGCTAAGGGTTATTAATTGAAAAAACCTGGCTCTAACCCTTCCCTTTCCCACACACACACCAAAAGTCTATATGTCACCCTGGCTAGTATCAGAATAAAGAAACAATCAGTTAGCAGGGTGTTCCAGTCTCCTCTATTCAATGATTTTTTTTTCATGCAAACCACTGTGACACTAAGCTATAAAATCCCAGCTTTTGAGCATGGTTATTTTCAGGAAGCCACTGGGGAAAATCAGAACTTAACTAGAAGTGTAGCCAAAGTACAAAGGCCAACGCTCTGGAGTCTAGGTATCTGGGTCCTGGAGCTCCTTCGTGATGTGTGGCAGAAATCCAAGTTACATAACTTCTTTAGCTTCCTTATAGAACAATTGGCAAAATGGAGATGGTGCATTTGGAAAATTGTCCAGAACATGACACGAGGACATTTCTATTTCTAGTCTTCCCCAAGTCTTTTGTGAACATTTTGAGACACAATATGATGGCTAATCTTGGCTGCTAACTTGACTGTATCTGCAGTCAATGAAAACCCATGCTGCTGGGCATGCCTGTGAAGGCTTTTCTTAATCCCAGCATTTGAAGCAGGAAGGCCCACCCTCAATCTGTAAGAAGGGAACTGCTTTTCACCTGCTTGCCCTCATTCTCACTGGCAAGTTCACCTATCCTGTTGCTGAGGCATTCCTTTGCCTGTATTAAAACCTATTTTTTCGGGAGTCCAGTGTAGACTGAAAACCAGCAGCTCTCCACGAATCCTCTAGGACTCCAGCACCAGAGAGGGACCACTGAGTCATCCAGCCTCATGTAATGAACAACTACCAAATTCTTGGTCTTTACATCATAAGACAGCCATTGTTGAACTACCCAGATACAGCCTGTAAGCTAGTCTAATAAATCCCATTATCTTCATCTTCATCATCAACATCATCATTATTGGAGAGAGATTTGTATATATGCACATATGTGTATATATATTATATATTCAGTTTATCAAATTCTTTAGACAACTAATACACCCAATAAATGCCACTAGGAGGCAGCAATAACACACAGAAAATCTTATTCTTAATTTTCTCTCTTTGTGTGTGTGTATGTGTGTGTGTGTGTGTGTGTGTGTGTGTGTGTGTGTGTGCGTGTGTTCATTTATATGTAGAGGTCAAAGGACAACTTTTGGGAGCTAGCTCTCTCCCTTCACCACATGGAGGTCCCAGGGATCAAACTCCAGTTGTCAGGCTTGGTAGCAAATGCTTTTGCATGCTGAGCCAAGAGATATTATAACTATATGAACTTAGCAAGGTCATATGAGCAAAGGTTAAAGATAATGAATAAACATATATCATGAGAATAAAAATGAAATTAAAAAACTGCACTTTGTGCCAGGACAATAGCCATGGTGACTTAAAGACAAGACTCTACCCACTGATGGCCTGCAGGGTGTAAAACTGAGAATTTACTTGAAGATCTTTCATTTAAAAAAAGAAGGTACCTGAAAATATGGAGCTACAGAGTACCCTGCTCCAAAATGACCTCCCTAGCACTGAGAGGTCAGCTCTAATTGTTAACATGACACGACCTAGAAGCACCTGGAAGAGTCTCCATGACTGATGTCTACATTGGGATGGCCTGTGAATATGCCTGTGGGGATTGTCTTATTTAAGTTAATCAGTGTGGGAAGACCCAGTCCTTTGTAGGTGGCACCATTCCCTAGGCAGGGGGTCCTGAACTGTGGAAGAGTAGAAGTATTAAACTGAGTACAAGCAAACAAGTGAACAAAGCTACATGGGTTCATTTCTCTCTTCTCTTGATTAGGGATGTCACATGTCATATGACCAGCTGTATCATGATCCTGTCACTATGACCTCCTCACATGATGGATGTGTATGGTGATATTTTATTTGTGCTCTAATAAATAAAGCTTGCCTGGAGATTAGAGGAAAAGCTGACCATTATAAGTAAACACAAAAGTCATGCATTAGCACATGCCTTTAATCCTATCAGTTGAGAGGCAGAGATCTGTCTGGATCTAATAGCAAGCCATTTAGCAGAAGTCTGGCAGTGGTAGGTAGCACATGCCCTTAATCCTGATCACATGACAGGCAGATCTCTGTGTGTTCAAGGATCCAGCCAGCATGGAGACACACGCCTTTAATCTCAATACCAACCATAGAGACCTGGAGGTCTGTATAGACAGGCAGTGATGAGGAGGTCATGTGGTTGGGTTTACAACCAATGAGAAGGCAGAAGAGAAAGTCAATAAAAAGACAGACACACAGGAAGTAGGTCTCTTTCTCAAGGGAAGGATGGCAGCAGCAGTGGGTGGTAAGAAGTCGGTCTTGGTCTCAGCTCTTAGCTACTGCTCTCTGACCTCTGGGGCTTTACTCTGCATTTGGTTCTGTGTTTCTTATTTAATAAAACTATTCAGAATTACATCTACAGACTGGTCCAAAAGAAGACCATGATCCAGCTGGTTCATATCACAGCAGGTTAACCCAGTAAAGGAATGTTAAATTCTGAAACTGTGTTGACCAGGATCCACAGCCTGTGGTGGTATCATCTGAGTTCCAACAGGCTTGGGCATCCCCTCACCTGTGGCCATGACATTTGCAACAAGTATGACTTTTCTCTTGGGCAGGCTCAACTTGGTACATGCTACTTTTCTCAGCAGAAAGCCTGTGTTCCTGGCATCTCCAACATCCCAAGAGACTTAAGCCTAGCTTACATCTTCACAGGTTCACACACTGACTCCCGAGGGCATCCCTGCAGGAAATATTATCCTACTACCCATTGCCTGACCATGTTGACTTGTCTCTGGAATCTTGGTGCAAGCTCTGTTTCTTTGTAGCTCTTTCATTCAACATGTGCTATGTGGGTGATACTAAGTTCTGCTACCACCTTGAGAAGTAGATAGGTCCCCTTGGGCCATGGATGCATGGCTCTGTGCACACCAGCAGGAGTACGAGGCCTCTGCTTATTCAAGTCACAGCAGGAGAACCCAATAAAGAAATAGCCCCTGTAGCAAGTAGAAGTGTGAGCAGACCAATGACAGATGGTGGGAGTGCTGGACAGAACTGGAGGGCCACCATCTGTTGCATCCATGGATTTATACTGGGATCTCTCAGCATGATTGTGATGATTGCATTGCTTCCAGCAACACTCATCTTAGGTGAAGGCATGTGGAAGGGAAGGAGAGTCTTGGGTGAGTTTGGCCAACGGATACAACAGAAAAAGAGAAGGGCAAAGGAGTATGGCATACCCAGAGGAGTGACGCCAAAGCCAGATGTTGGGCTGATAATGGGTAAGGAAAGATCTTTTAGCATCGTGTAAACAAAGTATCAAGGATTCCAGTCCAGTTCTGTGGACCTGGAAGTTAGTGCTTATCCCTTTGTTGTCATGGTTCTCAAACTCAAGAAAGCATAAGAATTACCCAGGAATTACATCAATCTAGATTTTGAAGTCATCCTCAGGATTGTGGGACATAGAAGTTTGTTTTTTCATGAGTAGATAGATGATACTGGCTTAGAGGTTTATGAACCCATCTATAAAAATGTCTTATATTGGAACAGGCTGCTCTGCTATTTGCTATGCTTGCTCCTTCGCAGCCAGGAACCAAGGATGTTTTGGGTATTTGGATCTCTTGACTTAAAACTAAAACCATGGTGCCATACAGAGTCACAGTGTAATGACTGAGGCAATTCAGTAACTTTATTTTGCTATTTCAGTTGGAGTCCTTGGACAAGCAGAAATACAAATGTGACATCAATTTTGATTCTGAAATTGACTTCAGCACGGCTTCACATCCCAAGCATCCGTTTTCCAGAAAGCCAAAGAACTGTGCTCTGTCGGAGAAGGGGAGAAGATGAACAAGAGAGATAATCATTTCTTAAATTTCTAAATAGCTCAGCCAAGTCAAATACATCCTACATGGGTGTTGAATAAATATAATTCTAGGAATAAAATCATTTAGTGTGAGATCTCAGTGATGGGAGAGAAAAAAATGAGCAAGGATAAGTCATTCATTTCCAAGAAGAAAAAGATGAAAGTTTATATAACTCTGACAAGATTAAAAGGGGAACACATCATATCCACGCCTTATTTATTCTCTGTGGCATCAAGAGTGCGGTTTCTGTCTGAAGACCATAAGGAAAATCAGACTGAAAACAGTACAGCAATGAAATCCTGATTTTTAAATTAACTCCTCCCAGTAGTTTCTCTACTGATTTGACTAAGTCCATTGCACTTTATCAATTTTATATTGAACATCTCACTATAGTTCTGTCTTTTATTGTATTTTATTTTTGTGTATGTGCACATGAGTGTGGAGACCAGACCTCAACGTTGGGTGTTTACCTCTATCACTGTCCACTACAGGGTCTCTCACTGAGCCTGGAGCTCACTGGTTGGCTGGCTAAACAGTGAGTTCCAGATATCTACTCTTTACCTCCTGGCTCTTCTATTCAGCCCCAGGGTCATAGGCTTGCTACCCAGCCCAGCTGGGTTCTGGGCATCAAACTCAGGCCCTCAAACTCGTGCAACAGCAGGCACTTTACCAACTGGACAAGCTCCCCAGCACAGGTTTTTCTATCTTTGGGGCAATGATAACTTATTCAGTCGAGTTCTAACTATTTGTAATTGTAATATCATGATTGAGCACTTATCCTATGCCATGCATAATATTTCTATTAATTAGGGCTGCATGATGGCTCAGTGGTAAGTGCTTGCTACATAAGTGTGGGAACCTGAGTTCAGATCCCAGCACCCATGTAAAAGGCTAGGCATGGCCACACACAAATGCCTGTAATGCCAGTTTTGTGAGGGCTGGAGACAGATTATCAGGATTTGCTGACCCCCAACCTAGCTCCAGATTGAGTGAGAGACCCTGTCTAAAAGGAATAAGGCAGAGAAGGATAGAATAGAGCCCCTGGCATCTTTCACTAGCCTCCACATCTAAGCACAAGCATATGTACCTTCACACATATAAAACATGCACATGCGTACACACACATACTTTCTCTTTCTCTCTCTCTCCTCTCTCTCTCTCTCTCTCTCTCTCTCTCTCTCTCTCTCTCTCTCTCTCTCTCTCTCTCTCTCATACATAGACACACAAAAATAAAAAACTTCTATCAATTGAACCAACCTTATGAGGTACATCTTATTAATCACTTATGCCTTCCTTCTCTCTCTGGGTGATAAATTCTCAGCTCCTCCACCCCAGTTACATCTATTCTCAACTGTCTTCTCAGCTGTCAATACACGGTTATCAGTATATTTGGAGCATTTATAAACCTAGAGTCAACGGTAACTTCAGCCTCTCTTGGCTTTTCATTCCTAGCAATAACGACTACATAAGTTCTATATCTGAAACCTAGGTTATCATTTAGTTCTCCACGCTGACCAGTGTCCACTTCTGAGTCTCACACACAGACTAGCATCTTTCTCAAAATACTTTGTTCTAATTAAACTTTGCTCTAAAGAATTCTTTTTAAATTACACATTTCTGAAGGCAAGAAAAATAATATTGGATCTGTAGACTAATTGCTATCATCATTACTTCTCTAAAATATGGAATAAAGAAGTAATAAATGACTGTATCATTCAATATTTGACTCTGTTCATTTTCACACTAAACTTGGAATCACAGAATATGGTTTAATTCACCTCAACAGTCAGCAAGGAAAACTACAACCTCGAGGTTTAATGAAAAACACTGGAAAGCAAAATGTGTATGTAAGCCAAGAAACTATAAGCAGCTCTCCGCGTTATCTGATTTTTCCCCATCACGCATCTTTTAAGAAAACCCAGTAGCCAAATCAGTTTAGCTTCTCAGAGTCACTCTATAGCATAAACACCGGTGATAGCAAGAGCCAAGTGGAAGTTCCAAGTCAACAGCAGCCCATGGAAACCTTACCCTTGAAACATTTGGGGATTTCGAGGGTGCCATCAATGCAGTTTGCCTCCTCAGTGTAGCTACATTTCTTCTCCTTATTTTTGCAGAAGAAAGAAACCTTGTCACCATGCTTCATTCCGTCCTTAAATTGATCCTGGATCTTCACTCTCATTCCTTGATACAACACTGTGGCTTTCTTAATAGATATTTTGCAAGATGCTGAAAGGGAAGATGTCTGTAGTCAAGACTCTTTGTTAAAGAGAATAGTGATTACTTACGTTCAGGAAGATGGCTGAGTGGGTGAAGGCACCTGCCACCAAGACTCATGACCTGAGTTTAATCCATAAGACCCACGTAGTGAAAGGAGAAAACTAACTTTAGCAAGTTGTCCTCTGACCTCCACACAGGCACTATGATGTGTGTGAGCCCACATACATACACACACGTGCACAAAATAACAGATACGTAATACCATTTTTTTTAAAGAAAGACTGTAAACTTGTGACTCAGTAGATGAACACAACTGAGATAAACAAGCCAAGATAAGAGGGTTCTAAAAAATGTGTGGTGTACAATGTCAGTTTGATTGATGATAGATGTTCCCTGTCACCGTTTCTGCCCTTCAGTAATGGCATAAGGTCAAAGACATGGCAGCTTCCTGGCTTCCATGGAAGAGAACGGGATGTAAGCCTGAGCCGGTCTACACTCAGATTTCATTTATGGAGCTGATACATCCATCAGTCAGCTGCTACAGGTGAAAGCTGCTGACAGCTCACAAATGGCTCCTGATCAAGAGTTTGTTTCAGGGCCAGCAAGAGGCTCAGTGGATAAAGGCACTTACCACCAAGCTTGATGAGCGGAGCTCAGTGCCCTTGACCACATAGCAGAAGAGAAGAATCAACTCAGAATGTTGTAGACTGACCACATGTGGGTCATGGTACGTGTGCATGCACACAGGAACAGACATACACAATAGAAAAAATGTAAAAAAAAAATTGTTTTCAACCTCTTTGTTTTACATATATGTGTATATGTATTCCTAAATATATAAATACAACCTGCTCAGTCCATATGATGTTACTTGTATGTATATAACTTCAGAGCTGACCACTCGGTATTGGATAGCCGACTGGGGTGGGGGGTGGGGCTCTTCCCTGGGGAAGAAGGACTCTTCCCCTCACTTTCAGCACTCCTTAGTTGCCTGTAGTTCTTAGTCTAGTGTTGAGTCCCTGGGAGATTTCCCACTTCTGTGACTTGCTGTCATCCTTGTTCAGGTCTTGTTCAGGCTGTTGACACCATATCTTAAATAAATATTTTTTTTAAAAAAGAAGGAACTCGGTCAAAATGAAAGGTCCTGTCCCAGATCCACACCATCAGAAACTCTGAGGATGGAGCCCAGAAATCTGTGTAAAAACTAGTCATTCAGGGCTGTAGAGATGGTTCAGTCAGTAAAGTGGTTATTGTAGAAGTGTAAGGACCTGAGTTCAGAACCCCATCAAGTACCTACATGAAAACTAGGGTGAGAGGGGAGGTCTGGAGAAGCAGACAGACAATATGCTGGAGCTCTCTGCCAGCCACCCAGACTCCAGGTTCAGTGAGCAATACTGTCTCAAAAAGTGGGATATGACTGATTGAGGAAGAAACCTAACATTGACCTCTCTCTCTCTCTCTCTCCTCTCTCTCTCTTCTCTCTCTCTCTCTCTCTCTCTCTCTCTCTCTCTCTCTCTCTCTCTCTCTCTCTCACACACACACACACACACACACACACACACACACACATCCCTAGGGGACTCTGATGCACAACAAAGCTTGAAAACCAATGCTTACCTTAGCTTCCCTGGCCTAATATCTTCTGAGATACTGGCTTCATAAATCAATTGCACTTGAAGACCTGTCCAGATTCTGCTTCTAAGAGATTCCAAACTATAACACTAGCTAGTCATCATTTTGGTTTTGTGCCTACTTTCCTTTTCTGTTTAAACAGTCCAGCTTAGGCAGGAGATAGAGGGCTATGTGGTTGTTCTTTGCATAGTCATTGCCTTATGCAAATCATGGCATGGACTGGATTAAGGACAGATGCCCAACTCAAAAAAAAAATGGCATCTCAGGGAAAGAATGCCAACTGGTGATGGATGCTTTACCTGTTGTAGAATCAAGCCAAGTTCAAACAAGAGAGGGGCACTGAGGCAGGAGAGGACACTGGCATGTTGTATCTCAGTTCCTCATTTGCATATTGCTTTTTTTAATATAACAAGCCACCATTTCCTTGAACTAGCTTAAATGTGTGATTGATCTTTGTGACAAAGAGAACCTTGACAAAATAAGAGTCCTTAGGACTTTTATATGTCAATGGCTGTGAAGCAAGTCTGAGTAACAAGTAGGATATAAATAGAACAAGAAAATGGCAGAAAAGAGTGATCCACTGGATGAATTCAGTACTTTGTAGGACCTCACCCACATTTCCATACCTTTACAGCTTGGCAGAGCAGACCAATTTCCCATCTTGGTGCACTCCACTTCTTCTGGGCCATCCAGTGTATATGTATCATGGCAACCAAATGTGGCTTTATCCTTATAATAAAGCACCTGCTTTGCAGGATAATTCACGAACCCATTGTCTGGCCTCGAGGGGAAGGGGCATTTTACTTCTACAAAGTATATTCAATAAGACATGTTAGTAACTAACAGTGTTGTCTGGCGGCTGCAGAATGGCTACATTCTTCCTTCCATTGCACCATGGAATCACTGGATAGTCCTGTGAGGGAAATGCAGTTCCTAGGTGCTCAGTGCTTAATTCTGTCCCAATTCTCTTATACTTATGGAACCCTGAATATTAAAGAAGAAAGAAAGAAAAGGAAAGAGAAGAAAGAAATACGTTTTGAAAGTAAATAACGACGCTCTGCTATCTCTTTGGGTTTTGAGTTTTCATCATTTGTGTTATTTGTCACAAATTTCTATGGTCTAAAAAGTGGGAATGAAAGAAGAGGGAGAAAGTCTTTTTTTTTCTAATCAATAAACCAGATTAAAAAGATGCTGCAATGATTCTTAAATTTAGATAGATTATAAAGTCATAGCCATCAATCAGACTATAGCCCAGTTTTTAAAACCTCTATCCCTTAATCCAGGCATCTTTTCCCCAGCCTCACTGGTGTCCAGCTGTCACCAAACACAAGTCCATTCATGCCTCTGGCTTTACAAGTGATGTGACCCTATAAAGCATGCCTTTCCTTTGTCTTCCACTCATGATACAAAGCCTATGTCAAGGGTCTTGACCTATGGAAATACCACTCGGTCAGTCTTAGACTATTAATTGCACAGTTCACTGCAAGTCAGAAGATGAACTCATTCATCTGTTATCCCTGGTACAAAACACACTGCCCGACACATGGTAGGTGCTCAATAGAAATACAGTGTGGTGGTGCACACCTATAATCTCAGCATTGGGCTGGGGGTGGAGGCAGGAGGATCAGGAGTTTGAGACCAGTCTCAGCTACAGAGTGAGTTTGAGATCAACCTGGGGCTATTGTTGTATAGAACTTTCTGCTGGATTGAAACTTTCCCTTCCTAAAGTGGGAGAGAGATGTTCATAAGATCCAAGAAGCAAAAGGAATGCACACAGCCCCTCTAAAGGTGGTGGAAACAGGAGCGAATGCTGGCCGAGAGAAAACTCTCCTGCTACTGGCACAGCTGTAAGCTGGGCAGAGAGGACCAGGGATGCAGTTATCACCCATGCATGCTGAACTTTCCAGTGATGCAGTTACATTTGAGCTATTCATGGAGTAGTCATGTAACCCCTCACTTTTGCTCCGATAAGTACCCCAATAAACTCCCTAGTTCCCTATGCTAGACATGGGTGGTGTCATTTCTTTGGTCTATCATTGGTGACTGATCTGGGCTGAATAAATATTGTCCATGTCTCTCTAGGAAAAGTGACACAAGAGATACATGAGACTCTTTCTTAAAATGAAACAAAAAAAAATAATTTTAAAAGTTCATCAAGGAAGAGAATTTGGAATATTCAACATTTTCAAACATGTGCTCCTATGCCACTCTAGTTATTTTGACTTAACCACTTACCCTTGCATTCTGGCAATTTAGTCCAGTTTCCATGGGCTGTGCAGGTAATTGTGTCATTTCCAAACATGGCATGTTGTGGCAAGCACTCAAAGACTTCTGTGTCCCCATAGAGCGAGGTGTTCCCAGCTAATGACTTGTGAGCCTTAAGGGTTGCAGACTTAGGAACTGGTGGTGGTGGGCAGGCCATAGCTGCAAAGAGAGATCTCTATGAAAATTATTGAGGTTTGTAATGCACTTTGAAGGGAGGTGGATATTTGAGTTTGAAGTCAGCCTGGTTTACATAGTGAGACATTGTCTCAAATAAATAAATGAATAAATAAACTCTGGACTGGCAAGATGTCTCTGTGTATAAAAACAAATAACTTGATGCTACATTTGATGATTGGAATTTAGTCCACAGGACCCACATAGTGAAAGAGAAAACTGACTTTCACAAATGGTCTCTGAACCTTTACCCATAGGCCAAATAAATAAATAGAACTTAAAAATTAAAACACACTCTTTTCAGAATGAAAGAGAATATAAAAATGAAGCTAAGGAAACATAAACTTTGATAATAGGGTAAAAACAGCCCTTTGTTGATGACGAGTAAGAAAAAGTCAAATCAAATGTGCCAACCAGTCAGATACTGTGCCAAAGAAGAATGAGGAGGAGGAGGAGGAGGAGGAGGAGGAGGAGGAGGAGGAGGAGGAGGAGGAAGAAGAGGAAGAGGAGGCAGAGACTGCAGCAGCAATATTTTTGTTTTGGCATAGTTAATTTGACTTTTGCAGCCAGTATTCTATACATCTTTGACCTAAAGGCTACCTTGAAAGATGTTTCTGGAAATCAGGATGTATGTAAGACATTGCTGAGAGACTATTGTGAAGTACTTGGTGCCATGTTATTTGTGACATCTGAGTTCTGCCCCTAGTACAATTTGCTTGTTTTTATTAAACACCTGCTGCTTTGATGTTTAATGACTGAACACATGGAGGCTGACACATTCAGATGCAAGGACACAAGACAAGGCAGTGGTTTATCATCCTGCCTTAATAAATATAGAGTTTTAACAAATTCAGGGAAAGCTACACCAACATAAAGACACTGCTGAAGAAAATGTTATTTAACATGACCTATCTCAGTCCTCCCATCTCAAAGAGTGCTCCATGGATTAGTAGTCAGGGAATTGCCGGGCAGCCTGAGAAAGGCTGGGATGCCTGAATCAGCATCTACATGTTAGCAAGATGCCTGGTGACTGGTATGCACATTCAAGCATGAGAGTTGTTCATTCAGATTAGATTGAATTTAAAATAGCTTTTCTGCTCTTAACTGGGGGGGGGGAGATGAAATTTCATAACTGGTATAAAGATGCTTAGAAAGGGAAGCTATTTATATGAACCATGGTGACTCTTACTGTTGATAAAGAACTCAATGTATCTTTAAATCATTGTTGTGGTTTGATTTTAATTTGGTTAGGATTTATTTAGAGTCACTTTCCTACTTTCATTTGCCAGGATGGGTGTCACTGAAAAGTTAAAGGATCACATCCTCTGCTATGATGCCTGGGCCTCTTAGTCAAAGATTAGACTTTGAATCTCAAGCTAGGATACCCAAGAAGACTTGTCTCTATAGAAACAGGTCCAGAGCTGCCCCTGACTGCTTAATTGAGCATAACTTGAGTAAGCCATCTGGTCCTTACTCTTAAGATACAAGGTGCTTGGTGGCTTACTGTGAAGGGACCATCCTTATCCCTATCAGTGGACTCATTGCCTTGGAGCAGAGCTCCCTCCTTTAGCCTTCTAGGCTCAAGATCCAGTATCTGGATCCTCAGTTCACAGAGGGGCAGAAATCATTGCATTAGTAAATAAAGAAGTGTGCACTAACGAGGAAGAGATGTTCAGAACCACTGCTGGCAGAAGTTCTCTTTGCCAGGATTGCTGGTGTACCTGAGGACTAGAGAACTTGCTTAGCCCACATGGGTTGGCTCCCCAGCATGACATAAAGAAAAAAAACTAAGCCCTTCTAACCAAACTATAACAGGCCCTGACAGATCAATGCCAGACCTTGCCTTTGCTTTGTAGTTAACAAACGCAGTGGGTGCTGATCCACCAGGTAGCAGATTCATATGAATTCCTAACTAAAATGCTTCTAGCCTGCCACTTAACAGTAGGTTGTTGCCTCTTCTAGAATACAATGATACCAAGCTGAGCATCTCCATGAGACACCAAGCATCCATCTCACTGAACCAGGACTGAGGGTCTCTGGGAACAAGGAATTTCTGGACTGTGGAGCTGGCAGTACTAAAAGCAGGACATTTCTGGACAAACCAACTTGTCCCTTAACTCTCAGGTGGGGCCTAGAGACTCACGAACGCAGACAGGAAGCTCTGGGCTCCATTTTCCTTCCTCGTTGCACTTAGATGAGCTAGTTCCATTCAGATAAAACCTGAAAAGAGGGAAATGTAATGTATTAACCAGTAAAGTATCTCCCGGGCATCACAACCATGCTAGGGATTGAATTCAAGGGCTTATATGTAGAAAATACAAGTTTTACTGTGGTGATATATTGTGAAACCTAATAAGCTTGCCTGAGGATCAGAGGACAGAGCCAGCTACTAGATTAGACATAGAGGTCAGGCAGTTGTGGCACACACCCTTAATCTTATCACTCGGGAGGAGGGATCCATCTGGATCTCTGTGAGTTCAAGGCCACACTGGAAACAGGGCCAGGCTGTGTTGGCACACATCTTTAGTCCCAGTATTGGGAAGCATACATGCCTCTAATCCCAGGAAGTGATGTCTGGGCAGAGAAATGTATATAAGGCGTTAGGAAACAGGAACTCACTCTCTTTAGGCTGAGGATTTCATAGAGGTAAGAACTAGTGGCTGGCTGCTCTGCTTCTCTGATCTTTCAGTTTCCACCCTGATATCTGGCTCTGGGTTTTTTTTTTTTTTTTTTTTTATTAAAAGACCATCTAAAATTCGAATAACATTTTACCACTGAGACACCCAGCCTTAATTAACCCTATTCACTTGTTTTGAGGCAGAGTCTCACTATATTGCCAAGCAAGAACACTCAAGGAACCCCCCACCTCAGTTCCCCACTGGCTGCCACTATAGTCTTGAGCTACTATACTCCTCAATATATTGACCTCTTTCCCATCTTATGGTGCTGTTTATCTAAGGGTCTCTGTTCTTAGGACTCATGGAGTGGTCCAGCCCAAACTTCAGACAAAAAGAGAAAAATCACTGCAGGTTTCTGTAGTTGGTGAGTGTGGAGGTCATACCCCTAAATCCTCATTCCAACCAGTCGGCCAAGTTATTGGTTCCCTACATAAGGCTGAGAACCAGCTCTTTTACAGGATGATGCAATGAAATGAGCTGTAATGTTCATTATCTCAGGACTGCTGGCATGAATATGTTTAAACAATGCATGACATCATTTGCCAATCCAAGTACAGCACTATCATTTCATGAGTATTTATGATCAGCCCCACCACAAACTTGGCATTTCTGTGCAAAGTCCTATGTTTTTCCTTCACAAATGGTATTTCCAAGTCTCCATTCCCAAACAAGGATCTTCAAAAAAAATTGTCAAAGTGTACAGAAGTGTGGTGGTTTGAAAGAAAATGTCCCCGAAAAGGAGTGGCACTATTAGGAGGTTAGGCCTTGTTGGAGTGGATGTGGCCTATCTGTAGGAAGTGTTTCACTATGAGGGCAGGCTTTGAGGTCTCCTGTGCTCAAGATACTGCCCAGTGTCTCAGTTTACTTCCTGTTGCCTCTGAGATGTAGAACTCTCAGCTACCTCTTGAGTATCATGGCTGCCTGCACACTGCCATGTTCCACCATGATGATAATGGACTGAACCTCTGAACTGTAAGCCATCTGATTAAATGTTTTCCCTTTATAAGAGTTGCCGTGGTCATGATATCTCTTTACAGCAATAGAAACCCTAACTAGGACAAGCAGCATGTTCTCAACAGTGTCACATTGGTGTCGTTTCTTATAAAACAGATGAATTGTATGACAAACCACATATGAAGTTGTGGCACTACATTAAATGAGCATGTGGGCTGGAGAGATGGCTACATGGTTAGGAGCAAGGTGCCCTTGCAGACGACCAGAATTGGAAGTCTAGCAGCTATGTTGGACAGCTCACCTGTAATTCCAGACCTCTTCGGATAACCCCAGCATGTAACTCCCTTTTGTGACCTCTGTGGGGACCCACACTCATGTGTGCATATCCACACACAGACACAGAATTATAACTATGTGGTGGTTTGAATGAGAGTGGCCCCCATAGGCTCATACATCTGAATGTTTAGTCATCAGGGAGTGCACTGTTTGAAAGGATTAGGGGAAGTGCCCTTGTTGGATGAAGTGTGTCACTGGGGGTGGACTTGAGGTTTCAAAAACCCAAACCACAGCCTGGCAGTGGTGGCGCATGCCTTTAATTCCAGCACTTGGGAAGCAGAGGCAGGGAGATCTCTGTGAGTTTGAGGCCAGCCTGGTCTACAGAGCAAGTTCCAGGACAGATAGGGCAATGCAGAGAAACCCTGTTTTGAAAAACAAAACAAAAAAATCCCAAACCAGACCTAGTATCTTTCTGTCTCTGTCTCTGTTTCTGTCTCTGTCTGTCTCTGTTTCTGCCTCTCTCTGTCTCCCTGTCTCTCTCTGTATCTCTGTCTGTCTCTCTCTGTCTCTCTGTCTCTGTTTCTCTCTGTCTGTCTGTCTTTCTCCTGCCTGCAGATCTAGATATAAAACTCTCAGCTCCTTCTCCAAAACCATGTCTGCCTGCACGCTACCACACTTCCCACAGTAATGTACTAAACCTCTGAAACTGTAAGCCAGCCCCAATTAAATGCTGTCCTTTATAAGAGTTGCCATAGTCATGGTGTCTCTTCACAGCAATAGGACATTGACTAAGACAAAAATCTTAAAAAAAAAAAAATTAAGTTCTGTATCATTGCATCTGAACCTTCTTCATAGAAATCCCTTCTAAAGACCAACTACCACATTAGTCAATCAGTCTCCCAGCTAAAATCCAAATTGCTTCCTATTATATTTTAATCATATGCTAAGATCTTGCCCAGAGATGAGAAGGGGTTATCAGTCGGATTCACTCGTCTCACTGTGTCTCTTCAGATAAGGCATCAGTGAGGAGCACAGAAGCTGGAGTGCTGATTTCCTCTTGCGTTCCATTTCTTACACCACCCTCAGCATCATCACAGTGTTTGTTAAGAGCAGGACTAACATGTATTTGTTTTCAGCAAGTCCCACCCAGAGGCTAAACATAAAATACAGAGCAATTGTGATGTTTAGCTAAAGAATCCAAAATGTTCTCTGTCTGCCAGCTGCTTCACCTTACTAGAGTTCTTACCCAGGGTTACAGGTAAAGTTGATGGTGTTCGGATATTCAAAAGATGTGTAGCGTACAATTCCATTTTCTAAGATTCCAGCAAAAGGACACACTCTGCCTGCGATTTAAAGAGAAAAACTGGTAAATTTCTGTTGAAGTATAAATATGTAAACTCAATTCCATCCTTGATCCAATAGCTACTACTAACTATTCTAAGAAAGCAATCAAAATGAAACGAATAATACATGTCTTGAAATAGTCTTTATAACAGAATTTGAGCAGTCTAAATGGTCATTGTGGTGGGATTGTTTTAATTAGAGAAATTAAACCACCACTTGAACTATTATGCAGTCAATAAAACACAAGATTATAAAGGTTATGATGACAGTCAATTTTTATAATATGCTGACAAAAATAGAAAAACAAAATTATATATATTCTCTACAGTGATGCAAAAAGCATGTGGAAAATACATTGAAAACGACATTAATGATCAGAATTATTGCTGATTTAAAGTGATTTTTCATTAAAATCATGCTAAAGGGCTAGGAGTGTAGTTTGGTGGCATACATTCTTAGCCTATACAAGTCTCTAGATTTAATTCCTAGTGCCTCCAACAATACCACATAGACTTATAAAAATAAAGAATAAACTTGAATCACTTGCAGGAATGTATATAATTATGATAAAGTTCATATCTATATAATCAAAATAATCAGAGCCCTGATTATTCCACCTATCTATTTTTACTACTGTACAAGATTGCCAGAAATTCAATCTGGTTGATTGCTTAATATTTTACCATAAAAATTAGGCTAAGTGCTGGGCATAGTGGTTCACATCTGTAATCCCAGCACTCAGGAGGCAGAGGCAGCAGGATCAGAAGTTCAAGTTCATCCTCAGCTACCTAGTAAGTTTGAGAATAGATTGGAATACATGACTCCATGTTAAAAAAAAAAAGGCTACCATGATCATAAACCATGTTCTGAGGGATAAATGAAGACAGCCATTTATCATAAAATAATGTGTTCTGAAATTTATGTTAACAATGTGTAACATGTTTATATTTTATTGTAAATATATGTATACAATTATACTCAGCTCAGTAAATACTAAATATGCTTCCATTCTGAGGCAAAGTCCAAAGATATGATCATTTCCCAAATTCTGTTTACCCATGAGTCTCTTTGGCAATAGTTCATCTGTCAATATTTCTTTATTTGTCTTTCAACTTGTGTTATGCTTTCCTCTCCACTAATCAGTCAATCCAGCTCTCTCTGCTCTCTCTCTCTCTCTCTCTCTCTCTCTCTCTCTCTCTCTCTCTCCTCCCTAGGTGTCCTCTTTTCTAAATAGTGGTGTGTGTATGTGTGTGTGTGTGTGTGTGTGTGTGACACCCCCCACCAGCCCTGAGAACACTGAGATTTTCCCACCAAATATCCAGAACCCAAATGAGGGGAGAGAACTGGAGAGAAGTTTCAGACTTACGTGTACATTTCAGGGTGTTGATGGGCCACATTCCCGTGAGAGGACAGGTAAATCGTCTCATCCCTCCCCGGGACACATAGCCTGGTTTGCAGGAGTAGACAATCTGCTCCCCTGGTTCATAGAATGTTTTTAATGGAACAACCACGGCAAATGGTAAGTCATCTGGCTTGGGACAGGCTGAAACAGAACACAAGACAGATGGTTTTTAAAAAAAAATCTCAATTCACATGTTTAAGGTCATCCAGCATACAAGGAAAGCACACTACAAATTATAGGTCTGCCCAGTTCCGTACCAAATACTTCCTATGCAAGATCTCATCGGACCTCAATGACGATTTGAAGGAGGCCTTTCTGTCCTCTACATGTTACAGGTCAGTGTGCTGGCTATCCTGCCAAGGAGCTTTAAGTGAGACTGGACAATAAGTACCAGTGCCATCTCTCCAGCATGCACTCTGACTTGAGAGCCATTGTTATTTGTCTCTGACACAAATCCATGAGTTAGAGATACTATTCTCTTAAAGGCAAGAGGTACTCACTCCGTCCCGCAATAGCAATGTGGCACAGCAAAGTCGAGAACAAGACGAGCACCGGGAAAATCATCGTGGGTAGATCTCGCCAGTGCCACCAAAGCAGCGTCCTCTGCTGAAGGGAGACACACAAATACAGAAGTGCTTAAATATTAAACCACTTTGGGGATGTGCTTTTATTTCTGTAAACAGAAGCTAAAGTGCTGTGCTTTGGAAAGAACTGAGAGAATTCCATTTTTTTAATCATTTACTCCATTCCCCTGAGTCTATTGTGAAATCTTTGGTGGGTGCTTTCTTCAGTATAGCACATTTTTTTTCTTAGTAGCACAAATAGTTCATTAATGCCTCTGTAAGGATCATGATGATTACTGTCTGAGCTTCTTATTCTCCATTTTTTTTCCTTGCTTTGTGTTTTGGTATGTTATAGACAGATCACCAGAAGACTGAAGCTCCTATTTCACTCTGTGTCCTTGATACATGAAGTTATGACAATCCTCTTCTCTCTGTTCCTGGGGCCAGAGGGACTGGCCCAGCTTCTAAGAGCACTAACTGTGCTTGCAGAGGACCCAGGTTCTGTTCCCAGCACTCACTCTTACCAGGTGGCTCACAACCGTGTGTAACTCCAGTTCTGGGGAATCTTATGTCATCTTATGGCCTTCGAAGATAGGTACCTATACACACAAGGTGCACATAAACTCATACAGGCACACATATAACACACTTGAATAAAGATTTAAAGAAGTAAAATGATATTCCACTTGGTACACAGAGGAACCTACAGAATATCTTCAAGGACTCATCTTCCACTTTAATGGACCTCAAACTTAATTCAACATCTGTCACAAAAATGACTAGTTTCTTCCTAATTCACCTTTTAGCTGCTATTCATAGTAAGATCTTCCTGATCACTCAAACTGTGACAGTAGAGAGATGTCCTTGACCCTCTATCTTCTTTTTTTTTTTTTTTTTTTTGGTTTTTCGAGACAGGGTTTCTCTGTGTAGCTTTGTGCCTTTCCTGGAACTCACTCGGTAGCCCAGGCTGGCCTTGAACTCACAGAGATCCTCCTGCCTCTGCCTCCCGAGTGCTGGGATTAAAGGCGTGCGCCACCACCGCCTGGCGACCCTCTATCTTCTATCATGTCAAATCAGCATTCATTCATCCACATCATATATCTGTCTAGGCATGTTTCTTTGTAAAGGCTGGAAGTTGATACAAAATCACAAGTTAGAACTCAGTTGAGGAGGAGAAGAGAAATAGATTATCACTGAATGATGCTGCTTGGGAGAGCTCTGAGAAATCACACATTCATAGCTCTCTGATACATTGTTCACCCCAAGAGACACAGGTACACATATGGACAATGACTGGGCTGTATATAACAGTAGAATCATGACCCACAATCTCTGTGGCAGCCAGTCTAAGAAGCCATCCAATGTACACCTCTGTAGCAATTGGTTCTACTAGAGAAACCCATAACCCAGGTGTTCTCAACCTGTGGTTCATGACCCCTTTGGGGGTCAAATGACCCTTTCACAGGAGTCACCTAAGACCATCAGAAAACACAGTTGTTTACATTACTATTCATAACAGCAGCAAAATTACAGTTATGAAGTGGCAATGGAAATAATTTTATGGCTGGGTGGGGGTCACCACAACATGATGAACCATATTAAAGGGTGGCAGCATTAGGAAGGCTGAGAACCACTGCCCTAACCAATTATGTCGGATGTCCACATCATCCAGTTGGCCTGCCTCTATCCATGCTATGCCAACAACCAATCAAGGCTTCTTCCCTCTTTTATATTATAAAGCCTTCCCACTCCTCGGTCTCATCTTGAGTCTCTGCCAAATACTGTTACCCCAAATACTAATGTTACCAGCTGATTGTTCTGCTTCATCAAGCTCAGAAAAAATAACAACTGCCGTTCATTAGCCAGGTGGTCTTGTTCTATATCCATACACTCAAAGGTCCCCATAGATCACTTGAGAAATGCTCCCATCGGACAGTGATTCTCAAACCAAGCTCCTACGGAACACTGTGTTCTAATGACAAGGAGAATGCCATAGATTAGCAGTGGCCCTCCCTCCCCGTGTTGTCCTAAAGAGAGGGGTTCTTGCTGGCAGCATAACTTCCAGGTTCTGCTTTATTATGGAAAATCCCTATGATGGGTGAAACAAGAGAAAACTAATGAAGCCAAGAAGGGCCAAGTTGTTCTACATAATGAAGATGGAGAATGAGGAAAAGCCAATAATGGGATGAGCATGGAGGGGGATGAGAAGAGTTTGAGGCTGGCATGCAAATCTTGCTGACAAAGTTGTAAACCAAGTGATCACCTTTCAGAGGTGCAGTGATAGGAGAATGGGCTTAAGGGTGTCAGTTAATAGATGAATTTTCTTGCATGAGAGAATATTCTAGAAGGATAGAAATATCTCTCCATTTTATTTTAGGTAGCTATACTTGAGTATATGCAATTCTCAAGCCCATTGAACTAAACATTTAAGACCTGTGCGTTTACATGATTACAAACCAGTGCAATTCTTCCTTTCTAAAAAGAAAAGAAAAGAAATACAGAGAGAGAGTCTAGAGAGAGGGGTCAGAGGTTAAGAGCACTGGCTACTCTTCCAAAGAATGTGAGTTGAATTCCCAGCACCCTCCTGGTGGCCCATAACTAACTCCAGTTCCAGGGATCTGATGCCCTCTTCTGGCCTCCATAGGTACTGCAAACATATGGTACACAGACATACATGCAGGGAAACACCTATATACATAAAATTAATTTTTTAAATTAACTTTAAAACTGCATAGAGAGTTTTTGCCTAACAGGAAGATGCCAAATAACAATTTGTATATGCTTGTATAATAAGAATATTGGAATCTGAAAAATATGATTTTGAAATAATCATAAAAATATTCAATTCTGCCAAGAAACATTGATAGATGGTGGAACTAAGGGATATAAGTAGAATGAGGAATGAAACATTAACAGAGTTATAAAAGTGTCTCTCAGAAAGTAACTCATGCAAAGGGGGTAAAAGAGGCATTTGTCTGGGAAGAACCTAGCAGACACCATCTTAACCAAGTAATCAAAATTAAAGTGGCCATTAGTGGGACTAATTGGCCTGGTGTTCTCCCCATCTTCTCTTGGGTGCAATGAGAAGATAGCATCTCCTCTGCACTCTCCCTGCTAACCTAGAAAGCCCTGAGCTGCATCACAAGAAAGCCTGGTGCACAGCCATGTGGATGGACACTGTGCCTGATGACTGTCGGGTAAATCCTTCAAACAGGCACAGACTATGAAGGGCAGAGAGAAGACAGGAGATGGGGGAGTGTAAGGCAAGCATACAGTGTGACCCTTTTGCTGTAAAAGCCTGAGGGGACATTTGATGGTGTTTGAATGGCAATCTCTGGGTTCGGAGAAGCCTTTTGTCCTATCCCTGCGACTTTCCCATATGGTTGAAATGAAAGTTATTTTAAAGCACTTACGATTTTTTATTATTAAGGCTTTATTTTTAAGACTTCAAAAAGAACCACCTTTTGTGGTTCCCCTGAAAGTCTGATGGATTCTGGGCAAGGCTCAGTCAGGGTCTTTAGTTGTTCACCCAACAGTGAGCCCACCAGACTCCAGTGGAGTCCCAAACCCATGGTCACACGGCCTTGGTGAAAATCAGTGGGTCATAAAGAAAATAAACACACGTGAGTATGGGGAAAGGACGTATGGGGGAGGTGGTGACAGGAAGGGAGGGAGATGAGAGGGTGCCGACTGCGAGTAATCAGAACGCATGATGTACTTTTATGAAATTGTCCAAGAATAAGCTTAATCAATACAAACAATCTTCAATGAATCCTGTTTGAGATATTATGGGGTTCTTTGCTTGCTTGCTTGCTTGCTTGCTTGCTTGCTTGCTTGCTTGCTTGTTGATTTGAGTTCTGAGGATGGAACTCTGGGCTTTGTGTATGCTAAGCATCCACCTACCACTGAGCCACATGCTAAGATAACTAATTTTATTCTTTCAGGTTATTTATTTTATTCTCTATGAGTGCTTTACCCACACATATGTATGTGCATCACATGCATGTCTGGTGCTTGTAGAGGTCAGTAGAGGGCATCAGATCTCCAAAAACTTGAGTTATGGATGGTTATGGACCACCGGGTGGGTGCTGGGAACTAAACTTTGGTTTTCTGCATGAGCAGCAAGTGCACTTAACCACTGAGCTATCTCTCCAATCCCACAAAATACTATTCTTAATCCATATTGTGATATGAGGCTTCAAATGTTATTTGTATCAAAATGTTTTGTATCAAAACATGCAGTGAGTGGGATTTCCCCAGTGGTTTGTCCTGCCTCAGTTTCTCTCAAGATGCTCTGTTCCTGTGTGCCAGCTACTGAACTGAGAGAAATGTTGATGTGGGAATAGTGTATTTGAGAGTGACAGGTACTTTCTCAGGGAGCTAAGGTCTCAGAAATTCAAGCCATCAAAACCTTTCCACGCTGGTAGCTTTGGGGTTCTTGCCTTATGAGTTGGATGAATAAAAGTCACAGACCACAAAAGGTAAGTTATAGAGAGAAAAGTTCATTACAGATTCATAGGTAGATGCTTAAGAAGAAAAGAGGATGAGGGAAGAGAGAACAGGGGACATCTACAGCGGGATTGGTCCCAGGAAACAGGGTACCAATCAGCCCTGCTGTCTTGGCCTCCTTCCTAAGGCTTCAGTGAAAGATCTATATAAACTAGACCCCCTTTCTGGTGTCTCCTTCCTCTGGCTACCATGGAACCAGAGACACTTGGGCTGACACACTAATGTCATCTCTGGACTTTCAACTCCTGAAAGTCCCGAGGACATTCCCAGCTTTTGGATAAGCCACTGGTCACTTTTCTCCAGGGCCCTAAACCACCTAGCCAGTTCCAACCTCCTATTCTTATCAACACGAAATAACAGTAACAAGGAAACGAAGAAACAATTAGATCAAACTTAGACTAGCAGGAGTCGCATGTGCTATTGGTTATTTTTAATTCCTGGCTGGTAAAAAATATCGCCTCTTTCTACAATTAAATGTTAAGATCATCTGTGCAATTAATAAATGGTGGTGATTCTTAGTCCTGGATGTTTTTAATCACTTGAATATGGCTGAGAACTACAAACTGTTCTCAGAGCTCTTCCAAAAATACTTGTGGGGTAATGAAAAGCCACTGAAGGGAGAGAGATGGGGTGGTACCATGCAATGGTTTCCATTACCCAGTTTGGGATGCTTGCGTTGTTCTGTGTTAAGTTCAGCGCCATATTGATTGTGTTCCTCTCCATATATTTCGGCTCAAATTCCAAACACTAGCCCATGCTAGCTGAGCATCTGGCAGGTAATGGATAGTAATGACATTTTAAAGGCATACTGAGATTTAACACTGAAATTTAATTTAGCAAAGTAGATGGAGAAACTGTTAAGAAAAAAATTCAAGTTGTTTTGGCAAATGAGGAGTTTGTTTTGCATTGTTGGGGTTTACACTCAGTAGTAGATGTTAGCAACTCTTGGGTTTAATTTTTGTGTTGTTGTATTTGAGACAGGGTCTCACTATGAAGCCTTGGCTGTCCTAGAATTTGCTATCAAGACCAGACTGGCCTCAAACTCATAGAGATCCACTTGCCCCCTGAGTGCTGGGATTAAAGGCATGGCCACCACATCCGGCGGATTTTTAATTTTATTTATTATGCATATGTGTTTGTGTGTGTATGCTGGAGGGGGCTGTGCATGTGCCATGGTGTATATATGGAGGCTAGAGGTGAACTTGGTGAGTCAGTTTCCCTTTCTATCTTTACAGAAGCCCTGGATATCCAACTCAGGTCACCAGTCTCATTTAGCAAATGCCTTTCCCTGCTGAGCCCTTGAATTTAGTGTTATATATTTCATGTTACAGTTTACCAGTTGTAAATAGGCATACACAGATATACAGATACACTTCTGTTGAAGAGTACATAGCAACATCTTTTGAGAAGCACAGGAAACCTTGTATTTGAAATCCTGAATGATTTTGATTCCTTTCCTGTCCTCATTTGTACATCAAGCTATAGAGCCCTGGGACTCAGAGTCCAAAGTCTCACTGAACCATTGCTTCATATGTTCAAAAACCTCTTATTTACTTAACAAGCAGAGACTTTGACCACATCATTAGATATTTAGCAACAGCTTGGACTTAAAACAAAACTATTCTCAATGTTGTCTCTGATCCCAGTCACTATCCAGCAACAAGGTCTCAGCGGAAAATGCAAGTACCTTTGCTCCTACAATAATAAAACCAAGACCAGGGAATTTGCAAAGGGATAAGGAAGCATGTTCCAGGGCCTCATGGGAAAAATTATAGATGTCTGGAAAAGTGTAGCCAGAGGCTTGAGAGAGAACTCAGTCAATAAAACAGTTGCCTTGCAAGCATAAGGCCCTGAGTTCAGTACCCGGAATTCACGTAAAAAGGTCCAGGACGAATGTGGTGCTTGTATGAGGCGGAGACAAGAGGATCTCTGGGGCCTCATCAGTAAGAGGATCTCATCAGTAAGTTCTGGGTCAGCAACAGACTGTGTATCAAAAACAAGGTTCAGGAGCCTAAGAAACCACACTAGTGTTCTCCAAACACATGTGCACATATGCACCTGCACATATATGAACACACACATGTGGCTGCAATAGTTTCCTGTGTTCACTGTGATCCTCTATAAATAAATAAAATTTGCCTGGAAAAATCTAATGCAGCTGTGTTCTCCCGTCTCTATGTATCTAGGGCAACCACTCTTAACCTTAGTTGTATGTTAGTCTCGCAATTCTTTTTTAAAAATATCAAGAGCAGCCGGGCAGTGGTGGCGCACGCCGTTAATCCCAGCACTTGGGAGGCAGAGGCAGGTGGATCTCTGTGAGTTCGAGGACAGCCTTGTCTACAGAGCAACTTCCAGGGCATCCAGAGCTACACATAGAAGCCTTGTCTCAAAACAAAACACACACACACTATATATATATAAAACCGAGACTTGGGGGCTTAGTCTAGAACCATTGAGATTAATAATAGGCCCTTTTTAAAAATGATCCATTTCCAGCAGGGGTCATGAGCCACAGTCCCAGCATGTCAGTGTTTACCTATGTCATGTTCAAGTCAGTGATGGACATAGCTCTGGAAGCTGCCAAAACTAATGAGCACAGTGTGGTGTACACCTTCATCTGCAAACAGCATGGTGTACCCCAACAGCTGCAAACAGCATAGTGTACCCCAACAGCTGCAAACAGCGTGGTGTACCCCAACATCTGCAAGTAGGTGAAGTACCCCAATACCTCCAAACAGCTGAATGTTACTAATGCAGAATATTTCAGGTGTTTAATAGTAGAGAACGAGAATGAGGCTGGCTGGGGGTGGAGAGGGAGCTAGATCAAAGGCTCTTGTTCAAGAGTTTGAACTCATCTTGAAGTTAGTGTGAGGGGTAGGTACAAGGTCAAGTTTATATTTTGGAAAGAAAATCAACAGCTGTGCACAGGACTCATGGGAGGAACAGAATAATGTAGGGAGAGAAGGAACTCAAAAAAAAAAAAAAAGACTGCAACATGTCACTAAGTAAATCCATCACTATGTAAAGTCATCAGCCATGACTCTCTAGCAGGGGTGTCCAACCTTCTGACACTTGCATTGACATTGCCATTTACAAAGTTCACGGTGGAGAACCACACACTCAAGTTACACACACCACACACACACACACACACACACACACACACACACACAATCACAAAAGGAAAAGCTTACGATTTTTCCATTAGTCTATATTCCTAAGTATCTCTGCAGTGGGGAATTTTCTGTTTTAACACTTGGCAGTTGGGGAATTTCCACCCCAACATCATCTGCAAAAAGGGATGTTTTTGCTTTTTCCTTTCCTGCATATTTTATCTTTATATCCATAGACCTGAGGTGCTCCCAGCCTCACTCAGAGGAGCTTCTTTTTGCAAGAGACAGAAGTCAATGGAGAGATGCTTATTTTGTCTGAATGCTAAAAATAAGATCCTGAGTCCTCAACCAGAAAGGGGACACCTATATCAACTCCCCTCCATATCAAAGCTCAGGGAACAGTCAGGAAGAGGAGGAGGCAGAAAGAAACCTCAGAGGATGGGGAGGAGTTCTGTGAAATGCCATCCTCTGGACAGGACTCTTGTGCAGCAGTTTCTCCAAGATGGAAACATTGCATCCCCTAGGGAAGCTCATAAAGAAAGGAAGAAAACTGCTCAATAGTTTCAGAAGTCCGGAAACTGGCCAGATTCACTAGGCCCCTCCTTCCATAAGATTATAAACAGAAAAGACTATTGAGAGAAGACTCTCAGACAAGGCTAATTGCCTGGAAGAAGAAGAGACCGTCCAGACCGCCTAGAAGAAACAAGGACGAACTGAGCCACCTGGAAAGGATACTCCGACTTGTTGAGCTACCTGCAGTTTGTGCACTGTGTATCAGGTTTCTAGCTTTTGTAAACTCTCTTTAAGTCATTTCTGTTCCTGTAAATAACTCCTCACTTATATTTCTGCATAACCCCTGATTAGTTCACCAAGTTGGACTGTGGTGGTATCCATACTTTGGTCTATCATGAGCTCTCTATCTGGGGTAAGTAGACACATGTGCTGTGCCTCCCCAGAAAAAAAGTCTGGTCACACAATACGTGGCTACTGCAATCACAAACTCACAGCAGCTTTGGTTACTAATACAAGACTTGCAGATGATCAAGCCATCCAAAATCCCAACATAAAGGGAGAGGTGCTTCCAAGGCCCCACTCGTTTCCGAGGGGCCTATTGGCAGGTAGTAACTACTGGGGAAGGGAGAATCATTCTTATTTGAGGGTGTGACCACTGGTAGATTTCCTGTGGATGACCCCACACCCATGCAAATATGGACAGTACTAATTGTATTTAGTGGGTTATAAAAAACAAACAACAAAAAACAATATGAACTTGGGAGTGGGACAGGTTATTGGGGCAATATGGTGTCAACTCAAAAAGCAAAAACAACAACAAACAAACAAAACTGTTGTGAAATATTTGATTACACTGTGTGAAGATGTGTCACTGTGACTGGTTTAGTGAAAAGCTAAGCAGTCAATAGTGAGGTGGGAAGGGTAAGGTGGGACTTCCGAGGAGAGAGAGAAACTTGAGATGAATCTAGTCATGCAAGAGAGATGTCAGCTAGACACTGAAGAAGTCAGTGATACAGAGGAGAGGCAACCAAGCCACATTATAAGAGCTAGTTGGGGGAAAGCCTAAGCTAAGGCTGAGGTTTCATAATTAATAATAAGTTCCCATGCCATTATTTGGGGGCTAGCAGCCAACAAAAAAAGTACTACTACATATAACACTCAACATGGGGCCAAGTATATCCATATAAGGCCTGAGAAAGCTGAAGAAAAAAAAAAACAAACACAGAGTCTGATGCAGCTTCTTGATAACCTCAGTCTCTCGGGTAGGCTCAGTGCAGCTCTTTTAAGAGGCCCTGCTATGCGGCAGAGCACTTAAATGACAGGCTACAAGCTATAAACTAGACAGAAACACCTGCCACAGTTCAAACATAGCAGCTTCCCAGAGATGGTTTGGTGTGGCTGGAATGGTTAGGCAGACCTGAAGGGGGTGGAGCCAACTTCCAGCACCACGCGCTAAGCTGGCCCTATGGCAGAGTGCCTAGAAGTTTCAGATTTGGTTAACATGGTCAGAGAAGGCTACAGACACACAAAAAGTCAGGTCCAGGCTGAGAAAGCCTCTAAATAGATACAGTATGCTTAAAACTATGCTCAGATGCTGAAGAAAGAAAAAAAAATGGGTATAGAGGGCCACAAAAAATAATTTAAAAATAATAGAATCTTTAAAGAAAGAGTAAAGTAATATAAAAAGAATAAGCCACTTAAGGATGGAAAATAGACAGGGCATCTGGATCCTATATGGTATTTTGTTCACTTTGAATTTTTTGAATGCTAATGAGTGAAGAACAAATGCTGCTGAGAGACATTGGATTATGGAAAAAACTGCTAAATTAAACCAGCCTATATCTTTTAAGGATGTCTTAACCGTAGAATGGAAGTAAAAAAAAATGTTGTTAGGGGAGAGGTTTGTTTCCACAGGAAACAAAAAGCTATGTAGTTCTTAAAAAATAATAAAGATCATATTTGACTGGAGGAGACCTCCTAAAAATCTTGGCTGCAGACATGAAGAAAGAACCAGAAAAAAAGCTGCAAGACAGGTGACATGTATGCTGAGTCCTCTACTATGGGAACAGCTGGCCCTGAGACTGGATGAGACGTGATAAATCTTGTTAGCTACAGACTCCTCATGACTTATTATTACATGCCATCCTTTCATATGACATGGATGGAGATTTATATTACAGTTTGGTTATACAGTCCAAACAGACTTATGGAAGTTGGTAGATGCCTTTTACCTGCTCAAACGTACAACAGAAAATCATTTTTAGCTGACTTGTACACACCATATATTCCATTCTTGTGTTAATGCAGATATATATACATATATACATATATATATACATATACATATATATATATATATATTACCTTTCAAAGTTTGTGTATTTTCAGAACAAAAGAACCAGACACCAATAAAGAAGATAAGTAGTCCAGGTGATCCAGCCTCTCAAAATGCCTCTCTTACTGTTTTCTCAAAAATCTACATCTAGGAACAACGTCAAAGCCGCTAGCTGAGATGGTATAGCTTCACAGACTACTCCAGCCAGGACTTCAGATGAGCTCTACACTTTTCCATCACACGGACTAAATAAAAAAAATAATACAGCTAGCTCTGCCAGGGCTTGACCATTATCCCAATTTTCTCAGGGTCCCCAAAGATGCCATCACCCCCAGACAACATGATGTAATTTTAAGAGCATGACACCCATATTCCCAAGAGGTGGGTTGGGTGGTTTTTAGTTCTTTGGTGGGTTATGGATGTTTGTTATATTTGGGAGAGTTGGTTGCAAATTGTTAATGATCATGGTCAAGGAAAAAACTAAACAAAGGAGGTTAGATTCAGGGATCTCTTTCTGAAAAGAAAATAGGACAAATATAGAAATGATAGAATAAAGGGTAGGTTATTGAATCTACTTTTAAACTAAAAAGTAACTATTAATCTCAAATATTTTACATTGGTATGGATTTTGTATATTGCTACAATTTAAGATTATTTTTGTTATAACATACTCTCTATATATTTCTACTCTTATTTAAGGTATTCTGTATAATTGATACAAATTTAAGGTTATTTTTGTTTTAACATACTCTATATATTTCTACTCTTGTTTAAGATATTGTACCTATGAAGCTCATTTTAAAATGAAATGTAAAGTTCTAGTCCTTGGAAGCTATTATTATAAACTATTTAGGATAATTAAGAAATGTAGGCTAGTTGTTAGTTATCTATAACAATCAAACTTATAGTCATGTTTGGTCTGTTTTCAAGGTCAAACAGATATATTTTAGATAGACAGGTGGTCTTCAAACACTTCAGGGACTACTAGCATTTAAGATGTTTTAATAACATAAGGCTTTTCATGACAGTGAGATACATCTACTCCTGCTAACACCAATCTACTTCAGCAAAGATGATGGACATTGAAGATTCTCTCTATGGAGTTTGCTTTAATTTGTGGCAAAGTTAGCCACTGGCCAAGAAACTTTCCTTGTCTTGACTGCTGACGGTATGCTGTTCAATTTGGACAAGCAGGACACAAAAGAAGGCGGCTGCTGAACTTTGCCAAGACAAGGTAGGACAGTCCTTCAAAATACCTGCTTCACAGAAAAGTCTGTCAGATATTCTAGGCCTGTGGATGGATGCCCCAACATTGCAGAGGAACCTTGGGTGACTGTCCGGACAGCCAGATGTCTCTGTCATTTCTATAGTTTGGGAAGTTGTTTGCTCTGTACTTTCTGCTTACTCAGGGAATATTTTGTCCTTCTTGGGTCTCTAACAGGGTTGAAGACTAAAGAGTTATGCCATTTTCTTTGTTACCAAATTCAAAAAAGAAACTTACAAAAGAGATGTAAAGAAACTTACAAAAGAGACATAAAAGTTTAAGTTTTATCTAAGAAAATGTTTTAGGGTCTGAAAAGATATTTTTAGGATGGTAATACAAGTTATGATAGAAAGTGGTTTAGATATAAAACTTTGGACTCACCAATACAGGATAGATAATAGAGTACTTTCTCCAAATTTGCCAAATTGTAAATGTAATTATTACCTGATAACTGTTCTTATTATATATAGTTTTACTATGTTAGAGTTAAAACTCTTTCCTTTTTATTTAGACATAAAGGAGGAAATGTTGTGAGACATTTGATTACACTGTGTGAAGATGTATCACTGTGATTGATTTAATGAAAAACTAGTCAGCAGAGGTTAGGCAGGACTTCCAGGGAGAGAAAGGAACTCGGTATGAATCTAGGCATGCCAGAGAGACACCAGCTAGACACTGAAGAAATCAGGAATACAGTACATAGGAAAGGTAACTGAGCTACTTGACTGTAGCAGGAATCTTAAAAGTTCTTATTAATAAAATCAAACCCGAGGCCGGTTATTGGGGTGAATACTGGAAGGTCAGAGAGACAGAACAAGCCACAGCTATCTCACCTCACCAGTTCCTCAGCTGGTCCTGTTTCCTCAGACTGGAAGCCTCTGAGTCCTCATCCAGAATGAATCTCAGCTGAACTGTGTTGCTCCAAAGCCCGAAAGCTTAACCAGCCAAAATGCTTCTAGTTTCTGGTCCTCACGCCTTATATATCTTTCTACTTTCTACCACCACTCCCTGGGATTAAAGGCTGGCTTTCTGGGATTAAAGGCGTGTGTCACCATGCTTGGCTATTTCCAATGTGGCCTTGAACTCACAGAGATCCAGAGGGATTTCTATCTCTGGAATGCTAGGATTAAAGGTGTGAGTGCCACCATTTTCTAGCCTTTGTATCTAGTGGCTGTCTGTTCTCTGACCCCAGATAAGTTTATTAAGGTACACAATATTTTGGGGAACACAATACCACCACATCTCCTCTTTTTTTGTCTAAAATTAAAAAAACTTATAACTAATACAAGAAAAACTATCCAATAAGCATATACAATATATACAGCCAAAATTACATTAATGATGTCTAGTCCATTAACATTTGACAGATTCAGATAAAAAACTCCATTATATATATTAACAATGTCCAGTCCAGTAACATCTGATAAACTCAGACCAAAAAATTTTCATTACTTATCTTATTTAAAACAAGTAGTTCCTTTTTAAAAGTAGATTCCATAATCTCCCTTTTTATCTTATCATATCCATATTTTTTCTTCTTTCTTTTCATAATAGATTCAGTAGTCTACCTTTTGTCATTTTTATATCTTCCCCTTTTTCTTCAGTGTAGATTCAGTGATCTACCTATCTATCCTATTTTTTCTTTAGTTAGACATTACCATAGAACTTGTAGTCATATTAGATATGCTTTAAAAATCGAGCAGAGATGTTTTAGACAGGTCATCTTCAAACCCTTCAGAGATCTACAGAATATGGCATTTAAAATGTTTTAATAACTTAAAAAATTTTTCTTTTTTGAGACATGTCGGCTCCTGGCAGTACTAATCTACTTCAGAGAAAATATGGACATTAAAAAACTGCATATGGAGTCAACTTTCATTGTGGCAAAAGTTAGCCACTTGACAACAAAGTATCCTCGAATCAACAGGACAAAATGGACAGACAGAACACAAAACAAGGGACTACTGATTCTTGCCAAAACAAGTGTGGTTATGGCTTTATCAAAAGGCATCTTCTGAGGCCAGGACAATATGGCCCCATCCCTGAAGTGGCCTTCGCATCCGGAAAAGGTACAGTGCCCTTTTCTTCGAAGGCAGCTTAACAGGCAGAGGGCCGATGGATTCTGTTGTACAATGGAACAGCAGCTGAAAGCTCACGCCTCTCGAAAGTAGACTGGCATTTAATAGAGGGATGTGGAGAAGAAGGGGATGCTGAGATGAAGCCATATATACACAGCCAAGAAGAATGGACAGCTGAATTTAAAAACTGCCAACAATTTCCAGAATTTAAAATCCTGAATCATGACAGGACACTAGTGGAATTCAGGTGTTTCTGGTACGTGAACTGCTCTCACCCAATGTGAGGTTGAACTGTTGACCTTGTGTACATCCTACATCACAAATGAGTCTGTCAGATACACTAAGCCTATAGACTGAAGATGATGCCCCAACACTGCGGAGAAACCTCAGGTGACTGCCCAGGCAGCTGGCTGTTTCTGTCAACTCACAAATTTTTTGGAAGTTGCTTGCATGCACTTCCTGTTTTTATTTTTGTTAGCTAATATTATTCCCTTCTTGGGTCTCTGAGGGAGTTGAAGATTAGTTAGTTATGGTTGAAGATTAGTTAGTTATAGTTGAAAATTAATTAGGATAGAAAGTACATTAGATACATCTTGGAATTACCAAAATAGGATAGATAATGGAATTATTTTCTCTGATTTGTCAAATACCTGTTTAGGTATTTATTACTTGTATATATTGTATATAGTTATTGTACTTTTGTATATAGTTTTTCTTTTGTTAGTTATAACCTTTTGCTTTTTTTCTTTTTATTAAAATAGAAAAGGGGAAATGTGGTGGTAATCTAATTGTACTGAAATATTATTTTGATTGTATGTTAATAAATAAAGTTGTCCGGGGGTCAGAGCTATTAGAGCCATAGCAAGAGTGTGGCAGTGGTGGCACACGCCTTTAATCCCATAGATCTCTGTGTGTTCAGGGATATAGCCAGCATTGGAGACATATGCCTTTAAGACCTAGGGGGCTGTACATTCAGACAGTGACGAGGCAGTCATGTGTTTGGGTTTACAACCAATGAGAAGGCAGAACAACATACTATAAAAAAAACGAACAGACAGGAAGTAGGTCTCTTTTGGGAAGCTGGGACACCGCAGGAGGAAGGGTGAGATTTTAGCTCTGAGCTCTGACCTCTCGGCTTTCTCCTTTACATTGTTTCTGTGTTTCTTATTTAATAAGACAGTTAGTTACATCTACACTTGACAGAACATAGATTAATAGAAACCAGTTAATTTAAGTTATAAGAACTAGTTGGAGGAAAGTCCAAGCTAAGGTTAAGCTTTGATAATTAATAATAAGTACCTGTGTCATTATTTGGGAGCTGGTGGCTGACAAGAAAGTACTCCTACACAAAACAATTCTTGCCTTAAAGGGAATAAGATATAGTTTATTCTGGAAACATTTTGAGTGACCATGGCCTAGGAACATAGATTGAGGTTACCCCAAACTTCATGTTCCAATGTGGAAGCAGTTCCATGAATTTTTATAGTTTTACAGAATTAGAAAAGCCATACATCAAGGCATGTTTAAAACACACTGATGGGTACATCATAGAGGTACTTACAAAATGGAGGAAGCTTTTCTATAGCCTTCAGATGGTTTTGATGACATTCTTAGTTTGGCAGTTGGTAGAAGCTAGTGGTGTGCTAAGTTAATAGATTTCTAAAGGTTTTTTTTTTAATCTTTAGACACAGGATGTTAGTTAGACACAGTGGTGGGCAACGAATGGCTGTTTGGGTAGTAAAACCACCCCAGAGAAGGTAATTGGCTTCCAACCCTGAAAAATCCAACCTCTGCCCGTCACTGCCATTCCAGTCAGTCAATCAGCCTTGGCAATGCAGCTTCTTTGCAGGAATTGTCACTGACAATGCAAAGTGTTAGATGGGGAGTGGAGGGTAAATATGATCATATTTCATGCATGACATTCTCAAGAATAAAGAAAAAAATTTTGAGACAGGGTCTCATTATATAACCCTGGCTGGCTTGGAACTCACTGTGTAGACTATGCTGGTCTTGAACTCACAGAGATCCACCCACCTTTGCCTCCTGAGTACTGAGGTTAAAAGCATGTGGCACATTAGGCAATATTCATTCCCTATGCTCCCTTTCATCAGTGGTTTCCAGAATGCATATAGAGTCCTCAAGGAACAACTGGCTCACAGTCAGTGCTTGCTAAAATGTAGCCCTCATCTGCAGTCTTATTAATATAAATGCCTCCCATGCCTTATACAAAAATACCTGAAATGCTTACACAGATCACACACTCAAAAAGATCTAAAGGAGGCTCAGGGAACTGGTATTTGTTGCTAGACAGCACAAAAGAGCAAAAGATGAAAAGAAAGAACTACGCTTCATTCTCTGTTGCTGAGAGATGGTGGGAACTAGCTCCCACAGTTGGATATGGAAGATTTTTAAATATATTACCAGTGTGTGTATAAGTGCAGGCACACAGCGTATATGTCAAGGTCAAAGGACAAATCTCAGGACATCCGGGGATGAAACCCAGGTCACTAGGCTTGCAGAACAAGAACCTTTACCTTCTGAGCCATCTCGCCAGCCTTGATGGGTATCTTGACTCCCTTTTATTTTATTATCATATTCTGGGACAGAAGTTAGCTAGTCACGTTTTATCTGCAGTCATGAAGCAGTGAACAGGAAGTGGGAACAAGCTATACATCCTCAAGCCCCGCCTCGAGTAACCTACTTCCACCAGTAAGACCGCACCTCCTAAAATGCTCCACAACTTTCCCAAAGAGCACCATCAGCTGGCTACCAGCTATTCTAACACATGAGCCTAGAGGGGATGTGCAAGCCACAGTGGACCCCAAACAGTACTATAGGAGAGAATTCAAGCCAAAATGGATTATTGTAAACTGGCTACTTTGAGAAGCTATAGGTATAGTATTACCTTTAGTAAGGGAATTAGTGTCTTTTTTTTTTCTCAGAGCTGAATGGAACCCAGGGCCCTACCCTTGTTAGGGAAGTGCTCTACCACTGACCTAAATCCCCACCAGTAAGAGAATTTTTTTTTTAAGGTTTATTATGTATGCATTGTTCTGCCTCCATGTATGCCTGTGTGCCAGAAGAGGGCACCAGATCTCATTATAAATGGTTGTGAGCCACCACGTGGTTGCTGGGAACTGAACTCAGGACCTCTTGGAAGAGCAGCCAGTGCTCTTAACCTCTGAGTAGACTCTCCACACTTGTGCCTACATCACTAGAGACACCTAAACACTGGAGAAGGCATGGTCAAAATCTGCCGACCAACCCTGATACTTGGTTCACAAGGGCTTCTAACACATCTGTCTCTCCTGGGCCTCTCTCCCACACTCTCCATTCTCTGTCTCAGAAAAGGGATGGTACTGAAGCCTGGAGTTTTAACCTTTTCTTTTGAGATTTATTTACTAGCAATAGATTGATCTCTCTGAGTTTTCTTCATGTGCTCATAAGAAGAACATGTTAATAAATTTCTATTTCTCCTCCATTGTTCTATCCAAAAAGTTCCACCTAAGAATGATAAAGGGTAGAGAGAAAATTCTTTTTCTTCCCCTACATGACTAAGGCAAATCCTGTGGTCACGTCTCTTGAGGTCCCAGCTTCCTCTGTGTTCTAAGCCTGAGTTAAAAGATCAGGATTACACCCATAAGGTTCCTTGATCTCTTCAAACTCTGATGATTATGATGATGATAATGATGGTTTAGTTTTTTTTTTTTTTCAAGACAGGGTTTCTCTGTATAGCCTTGGCTGTCCTAGAACTCACTCTGTAGATCAGGCTGACCTCAAACTCACAGAGATTCACCTGCATCTGCCTCCGAGTGCTGGGATTAAAGGTGTGCACCACCACCACTGCCCAGCTCAATCTTAGATTTTTTTAAGTAAGTCAAAATAGTTCATTATTTAGTGCATGACTTCAGCACAGAGTGCAGACAGAAAAGTCTCATGTACTGGGTGAGTAAGGGAAGGGAAATTTCCTATACCTCACACTCTCCTTTCTTCCACACAAAGATACTAATACTTGAGATTTTTTTTTTGACAAGTATAGAAATCTTACACCCTCATTTTATATGTTTAAAACTGATCCGAGTGTCACTGGAGGGCACAGAGTCCCTTTTACAGGTTCTCGATCTCATAGATAGATTTTTTTTAAGACACAGAAGAGAATCAAACAATGATATATTGGAGTTAGGGACAGGAAAGAACAGATAGGATACAGATAGCAATCTCAGCAGCCCCTGTGGCGGGAGACAGAAGGAGGAAGGAGAAGGTTAGGCCGAGTTGTCCATTAGCAGGGTGGGTGCACACAGTACAGTCTCATTACGGGGATAGTTATTCCTCCCACCTCTTCATCTTGTCCTCAGACACGGCACTTTTCTTTCCATCTTTTGATTCTAAGCTGGTCTTTATGGTTGGAAGACAAGAGTTCCTTCTTAACACTAGAGGAGTCTCATCATGAGGGGGATCCCTGCCCAGACAGGGATGGCACCTGCTGTCATGTACATAAAGGGTACTACTGACCTAAGACCATTCCATTTGTAAAGGATATCATTAACCACTGGCCATGTCATAGTGCCTGACTATGACATGGCCAATGTGTCTCCAATGGCTGTGGAGGCCCCTTTCTGTGGTGATAGTTTGTATATGCTCTAGCAAATAAAACTTGTCTGAAGCTCAGAGGTCAGAGCCAGCCACAGAGTTAGCCATGGAGGCCAGACAGTGGTGGCACACACCTTTATTCCTAGCACTAAAAGAAGCAGAGGCAGACAGATTTCTGTGAATTCAAGGCCACCCTGGGCTACAGGAGATTAATCCAGTCTAAAAGAGAAACAGAGCCAAAGTGGTGATGGATCACACCTTTCATCCCAGCATTAGGGAGGTTGAAGCAGGAAGTGATGTGGCTGGGTGAAGAAAGGAATATAAGGCAGGAGGAGAGAGGATCTCGGGGCATTCAGTCTGAGGATTTGTAGAGACAGGATCTCGCCCCGCTTTCGGCTAAGGATTTCACAGAGGTAAGAACTAGTGGCTAGCTGCTCGGCTTCTCTGATCTTTAAGCTTTCACCCTGATGTCTGACTCTGGGTTTTTATTAATAAGATCAATTAGAATTGGTCCTACACCTTTCATTCTCTTTACCCTTTCCTAAAATCCCCTCTCAGGAGCAATAAGCAAAGGAGAAAAGAAAAATTGTGAAGTAGCCATACTTTAAATTTTAGCTACATGATACTGGTAACTAATAATAACATCATCCTTATCAAGGACCATGAAAATCCCATCTATAGGAGGGTGATTAGTTTTGTGGTTTGGGCAAACACAGATTCAAGCAACCTTCACGGTGTGTTCTGAGGTCTCAAAATGGCTGCCATGTTTATAGCTTTAAGTCACAATGGGCTTGGAATTTACAGCTTTCAGTATGCAGGAACTACAGCCATTGCTCACAAAAGCCAACCATTCTTGTAAGACAGGGTTGTGTGCATTCTCAGTCTCTGGATATTTCAAGGAAGAGGTCCAGGACCTCTTGGCAACAGTTTAGGCTGGAGAGTTGGTCCAGTCAGTAAAATTCTTGTTATACAGGTATGAGGAGCTGCATTTCATCTCCACAACCCACAATAATAATAGTAATAATAATAATAATATAATAATAATAATAACAATAATAATCTGGGTTTGGCAGTACAGCACTGGAAGGCAGAGACAGGAGGATTTCTCGGGCTTGCTGACCAGTTACTCTAACCTTGTAGGTAAGTCCTAAGCAACCTGTTTTTTTTTTTTTTTTTTTTTGGTTTTTCGAGACAGGGTTTCTCTGTGTAGCTTTGCGCCTTTCCTGGAACTCACTTGGTAGTCCAGGCTGGCCTCGAACTCACAGAGATCCACCTGCCTCTGCCTCCCAAGTGCTGGGATTAAAGGCGTGCGCCACCACTGCCCGGCGCAACCTGTTTTTTAAAAATGAGGTAGATGGCACCTGAGGAATGACACCTGAGGTTGTCCTCTGGCCTACACACACACACACACACACACACACACACACACTCATACACACACACACAAATGTACACATGAGATCAATTTGTAGAAATGGAATCAGTAGATGAAGAGTGTGTACATTTTGATCTATCTTCTCACATTGCCTTCTCTTGGAATTTGGCAGAGATTCTGCGATTGCCTTTAGTTGAGCCTATGACAACTTCACACCCATCACTGAAGTCTAAGAAAAACACAGGCTAGTTAACACGTGGTGGCTTGTGCATGGTTCCCTCAGTGAACACCAGATGGCAGAACAGCCCCTGACATGCATGCTGTGAAGACTTTCTGGGGAACTCAAGACTCACAGCCTCACTGGGTTAGATCCAGTTGGTGAAGCCAGCCAAGGACTTGAACGTCAACACTCTTCCTTGGTCGCTGCTTCGAGTCAATCGTCAATAGCAAAGGGCAGTGCCAGTTCCCTCATTTACCGGAAGAGGTGCCGAAAAGATTCCCTGGTCTTGTTCCATGCATCTTCCCTGTTAGCATTTCTTCAACTGAGTGGAGAATGTGTGAAGAGTGCAGAGAACACAAGTTAGCTGTAACAGCCCCGTGGAGTTGCTTCTATGTGTGAAAGCAGCTTATTTGGCTCATGTTGCTGCAACAAGGAAATGCATGAACATATGCATGTCACATAAGAATATTTCTTCAAGCAAATAGAAATGAATAATTAAAGCCGATGTATTTACTATGGCAAGGCTTCGATTTGGCAGAAAACCAGCAAACCAATTTCACAGCAGAAAGATGGTGATTTTTCCCCCAAGAGAGTGTGCCACTTGAAGAGAAGAGATACAATTAGAGTTATACCTGTCTTGCAACTTATGAATAGACTTTTACCCACACCCTACCTATCACTAATGGAAAATGGACTCGGGGACATGTAAATAGTCACTTGTAAAGTCTGTGTCAGTTGGCAGTGGAGGGGGGCAGTTTTTAAACAATGCACCATTTGCTTAGAAGGTAGATAGGTAAGAAGTTAATGAAGTGCCTGAATCAAAAGTCACTAGCGGGCTTGGAGAGATGGCTCAGTGGTTAAGAGCACTGGCTGCTCTTCTAGATGTCCTGAGTTCAATTCCCAGCACCCACATAGTGGCTTGCAACCAGTGTAATGAGATCTGGAGTCATATTCTGACCTGCAGGAACACATGCAGGCAGAACACTGTATACATAATCAATAAAAAAAAAAAGAAAGAAAGAAAAAGTCACTAGCTATAGAGTGTATCTATTACCTTTCCTGAGCAAGTGACAGGTATTGTATAATGTGCCCAAGATGAGAGGCAAGTCATTCTAGGGGCAAAACCATCTACCTGCTTTAGTTCTTTGGGACAGGAACACTCTAGAAACTGAACAGAAAAGGGCCCTGCCACAAAGCAATGAATTAAGGTTTATGACGACCTAATAAGTGCTAGGTTGTCCTCAATTACAACAAAGTTATCAGGATACAGTGGCCCACACCTTTAATCTTAGCACTGGGGAGGCAGAAGCAGGCAGTTCCCAGTGAGTTGAAGGCCAGCCTGGTCTACATAGAGAGTTACAGTCTAGCCAGGACTATAATAGTGAGACTCTGTCTCATAAAAAAGAAAGGAAGGAAAAATAAAAAGGAAGTTTTACCCATGTTTCAGAGAAGGAAAGTGTGGTTGACCACAAATCAGCACAACTACTGAGTGGACAAGCAGACATTTGGATCTTAATCTATCCTGTGTCCTGGATCAGTGGTTCTTAGAAGCCACACACTTCCCCCCACACACACACACACACACACGACACACCAAAGTGAACATCAGTGACACAATTATCATAGCCTAGACATGCAAATTCATGGAAATCAACCCATTCCTACTGAAGCACAAACTTTTGGAGTAAGCTTAAGCAATCTGTGTGTGTGGGGGGGGGGGCGCGCATGCTCTTGCACATGTAGACATGAATACACTTGCATGTGCCTTTGGAAGCCAGAGAACAACCTCAGGTGTCATTTCTCAAGCATTGTACCCTTGTGTTTTGAGACAGGGTCTCTCTGACCTGTGACTTGTCCATTAGGTTAGACTGGCTCGCCAACAAGCCACTGTTATCCACCTGTCCCTTCTCTCCAGCACTGGAATTAGAAGCACACACCACTCGTTGTGCCCATCATTTTTTTAAACATGAGTTCTGGGGACTAAACTCAGATCCTCATGCTTGCAAGGCCAGTACCTGAGGCATCTCCCCAGCCTTTGCAGTGTAGAATTTGTTATTGCTGTTTTCACACTGAGGAGGCCGGCATGGAGGATAACCATGCCATTTGGCTCTTACTCCTGATACCAGTAAGAGCCAATTTATACTTTAGTCTATCTTACTCCAACAGCCAACTTCCATGAACTCCCCGGGTCGTTATACACTATCAGCGATAGTGACCAACTGAGCATGTGTCTATCCTGAGGGTCCTTGCCAACTGTAATAAGCTGGACTATGTAGTTTTGAAGTCTAAATCTAGGTGAATGGTGACAGTGAGATTAAAGTGACAAACGCAGCTAGACTGGAAGGAGACAGCAAACACTAGTAAAAAGGTAATAACGTTGTTAAACATTTAGGATTGCATCGCTTTGTAATTAAAACAAACAATAGAAGTTAACTAGAAAAGATTGAAGGTCCCTGCTATCTTCTGTAAGAATAAAGATGAACAATTCTTGGATCTATCGTGGCTTCCATGGGTATGATCATGGTGACTGTGAAATTTGTTGAAAATAGACTGAGCATTCTATAGTGTGTGCAATGTTTCCAGGAAAAACTATATAAGGAATGGTTAAAACAAAGAATTACAACATTTTTTTCTTTCTTGAAACAGCATCTCAGTCAAGCCCAGGCAGCCCTCAGACTCACAGAAACCCACCTGCTTCATCATTCTCAATGCTGGGATTATAGGAGTGAGCTGCCACACCCGAGTCGAAACTTCGTTAAATAAAGCGCAGGCATCGCTCTTCCTGCAGGCTTCTGCCTCTGTTAAGTGAATAGGTGATTCAGAAAGAATAGTGACAGTGTGACACTTAATGGGATAACCAAAACAGGTACTCAGTGACCAGAGAGCAGCTGAGTGTAAACACACTGGACAAAGGGAAGTTTAGATCCTCGGTGGAGAGAGGCAGGACAATGATGCCACGGGATGCTGTCATGCAACTTGAGAATGACACCAGTTTACAATTATAAATTGTTTGCTTTTGGCATTTCACATCTAATATTTTTGGTTATTTTAGGTAACTAAATTCAGGGAAAACGAACCACAAGTAAGGAAGGAGTACTGTGTTCTTTGTCTTATCTGTTTGTTTATTTTGAGATTTTACTGTATCTAAAATCTTTATAAAGAAAGCCTGTTGGTTAATAAAGTAGCGGGGGAAACATAAAAATAGTTTCAGGGCAGAAAGAAAGAAGGGAAGGAGTTAGGAGGAGAAAGTAAAGGTAACAAGAAAAAGATGGGAAAAGGCTCCATGGGTAAAGCACTTGCCATGTACGCACAGGACCCGAGTCTAGACCCACGTAGAGCTGGGTGCAGAGGTGAATCTGTAACCACAGACCTGCTACAGAGAGATGGGAGGCAGAGACAGAGAAATGCAGAGACCTCGCGGTCCAGCATTCTGGTGTTTGCAGCAGTGAACAACAGGAGACCCTGTCTCTAACACAGTGGAAGGCAAGGATTTCCATGTGTGCAACATGGTAAAGACACACACACACACACACACACACACACACACACACACACACACACGATTAAGAAAGAAATTGCTAAGATAAGCACTGGGTTGGCTTTTGGCTGTAGGTACAGTTCTTCAGTTCTTCTGTTATATCCCTTGGGACTATTACTGCCTCAGGTCAAGTTGGCCTTGGATTCTTCGGACTCTTGAACAATTGGTGTAGTTTCAATGTTTGTTGAAAATTCATGTTGAAATTTCATACCCAGTGCAATAGTATTGAGAGCTGGGGGCCTTCTGGGGTGATTAAGCCATGAGGGCCTCTACCTTCCAGCATAGGATTAGTGTTCTTACAGAAGGGATTGAGAGAGGGAGTTAGGCCCTATTTTGTCTTTCTATAACATTTACCCTGACACCAACTGAAGATGCAGCCATCTTGAAAGAGAGTAATTCCTCACCAGGCACAGACTCAGACTCTGTTGGTCACCGGGCTTCTCTAATGAGAGCTATTGGGGTCCAGCCCCTTGATAGCTTTCTCCCAGAGTTCCAGAAGGGACGCTGCTAGCGGCAGATTAATTAATCTGAGGGATTCTCGAATATCTATGCACATGGAACTCTTTAGTCCACTCTCTTCATTCTTCTGAGTCAGTTCCCTCTCTTCACAGCTTCTTCTCTGCTCTCTTATTTAGCTCCTTTCTTGCCTGATTTCTACCTACATTTTTCTCCTATTTCCTCTAAGTGCTATCTTAATTCCTTCATCTAGTCCTATCCCATCTAGTTTCTCATAGCTAGATGCACCCGGTAATTGTTAAAGGGAGATCTAGAATTAGAGATAAAAATTGGAAAAGGAGAAAGTTAAGCTTAATTATCCCATTCACTTGACCTGGGCAATTGACAGTGTGAATCTTTACCTCCTCTGACAGATGGTCTATTCTTAAAAAGTCTAGGAAGTTTCTCAGATAAGATACTTTTGTCTGGAGATGGTTCTGGCCAGATGGTGCTAATGATGATAAAATGATGATAATTACAGAGAGGCTTGAAATTGGGGGTCTGGCTGTGTTGCTGCATTAGCACAGTTGGGGAAGGTTGTCCAAATATTCCAATAGCATAGGGGAAATTGTGCCCAGTGAATGATCAACACATTGTTCTAGAAATGGAGAAGCTACAAGAGAATGCAAGAAATTAATGAAAACAGCTTAATATTCAAGAGCCAATATCACCAAGACTCCTTGAACCTTGGCTTTAACTCTGGGGGTGGGGGTGCCTTGGCTTCTTCCAGGTATTAGCTTTTGCCATAGTCAGCTGAATTCCTACTTCATATTTCTGTGGCTCCCAGCACGTCTCAGCCTCTATGACTGAAAGAAATGTGTTTCCGTTGTTTCTAATTATCCATGTTAGAGTGCTTTCATCGCAGCACCGGAAACAGTCTAGGACATACCGTTTCTTTTGGTTCAGTCATGCTGTTAGGAGGATGTCCTGCTACCTGCAGGCTTGGTTTACCCCTTCCAGACTCGAAGGTTGGAAATGAAGTTCTGAGGTCCTGACTCAGGTCCAGCTTCATGAAAAAAGCCTGGAGTTTAGATTTAAGTCACCAAGGCTCCTGCATTAGCAGGATGCACCCTTTTCTCTGATACAGTCTACTATAGAAGGGAGTTCAAACACCGTCTGTGCCATTGTTGCTACTCTGGATTCAGTTACTCCTCAGAGGCTCTTGCTTTTTGCTCTTTATAATATTCCAAATGGGACTTCAACTTCTTAAAATGAATTCAAGGTTTTATGAAAGTATATATTATATGCTGAACATACACCCATAGCCCCTCATCCTTCTTCCTCTCCCATTAGTCCTTTCTGTCTCCATAGACAGTTTACTTCTTCTCTCAAGCCATACATGCAAGCATGATTTTATGTATCTATATAAAATCTAGGACCCACAAATGAGAGAAAGCATATGGTATTTATCTTTCTGAGACTGACTTAACTCACTTAATTGGATCATCTCCACCAGCTTCATCCATTTTCTCAAAAATGACATGTCTTTATTCCTTTTTCATGGCCAACAAATATTCCATTGTGTAGATATACCTGCATCACATCTTCTAAATCCATTCCCGTTGGTAGGCTTCGTAATCTAGCTGTTGTGAGTAGTGTAGACACTGATGTTCAAGTATCACCATGCTGTGTTGACTTGGAGGCTTTTAGGTAAATACCCTGGGGTGGTACATTTGGGTCGTAGGGAAGATCTATTGCTAGTTGTTTGAGGAAGCGCCATACTGAGTTGCATAGTGGCTGGATTAGTTTATGTTCCCACCAGCAGCATCTAGGAGTTCTCTCTTCACAGCCTCAGCAGCATTTGTTGTTATTTATTTTCTTAATGGCCATCATTCTGATCAGAGGAAGATATAATCTCAGTGCCATTTTGATTTGTGTTTTTTTGATGACCGTTGACTAACCTGGATTTTTTTTCCCCTGGATTACACCAGGCTTTCATAATTACAGACAAAAGATGAGTTAGCCAGCTTTCAGAGTCTTAGCCATCTAAGAGATACATAGACAGTCCAAGAAACTGACAACAGAGACCAAGGCAGCAGGCCCAGAAGAGGGTTCTATGCCACAAGCATCCCCAAGCCATGGGTTGCTAACAGATCCCATTTATTCAGCACTCATGTTGGGTCTTGCCTGAGTAGTCAGTGAAAGCTCAGGTTGGGAAGAAAAGACTGATCCTTCCAGAAACAGACAAGGCTCATTATTGGTCTTTTGGCTTGGACTGGAGCATCAGGATAGTAATTTGGAGGTGACTGATCCTAAACGCACCAAGACTGGCTACCGAGCAGATACAGTGGCAGCAAATTCAAGGGAGCCCCTTCAGTGACTCTTACTAGCATTGAGGGTTCCAGACATTCTAGTGCCACACAAACAAGTCCTAGCCCCCAGATGCAGACCACAAAGCTGCAGTTTCCATGTGGATTGGCTTGAAGGGAGATCGGAGAGAAAAGAAGTGGAAGAGACAGCCTACTACAAAAAAAGTTTGTTTTTTGTTTTTTCCTACAAAACGTATTTTCTCTCAAAAGTAGTTAGTTGGCTTTCATTTTTAAATTTTATTTACGCAATTTTTGAAATTCTCTATCAAAGGTAGTTAACCCAGCAAAGACTCATATTTCCTGTGCCTTCTCCACCCACTTGGTACTGATCAACCAACTGCATCAGGTTGTGAAGCTGAGCTCCCACCAATCGGATGAGCCACAGTCAATCACCTATGTCAGGCATAAAAGACAGAAGCCAACTTGGCCAAAGTGTGCTTGCCAGCCAGGCCAGGGTCTTGGGGTAGCCTTTTAACACAAAGAATTGCCTGGCCAAGCTCTTTCAGCTTTGGTGGTGTGTTCCTCTGTCTGACAGGGAGATTGACGTGACTGTGTGTCTCCAGCACCTCCCTAGAGCACTGCTCAGCTCCGGACCCAGCAACCGTCCTTCTCCCTCAGGACCACTAGCAACCCCTGTCTTCAAGGGCTGCTCTCGGGCTGCAGGTGTGGTGCTAAGTGCTTCATGCTTCGTCTTAGGCAGCTATGGATAGTTACAATGTAAGCACTCTCATTCTCTTCTCTCTGGTGCAGAGACTGAGGTCACAGAAGTTGGCTATCTTGCCCAAGGTCAAGCAGCTGAAGATGGAGCTGGGATTCAGTTTTCTGGCACCTGGACTCCAGAATTTACTCTCTCGATCCCCTACTCTTGCTATTCAAAGTGCGGTCTCCTGGACAGGAACATTGGCAATGGGTATGTGGATCCTCCATCATCTGGTAGTTTCCAAAAGATGCAGAATGACCAGGTTTGCACATAGAATCACAGAGTAGAGAGTGGTTATCTGAGGCTGGGGAGTGTGGGGGAAGGGTATAGGAAGCAATTGGTCAATGGGTACAGTTACAGTTAGACAGGACAAATGGGCTCCGACGTTCTAGTGCACAGTAGGTGACTACAGTTAACATGACCATATTGAATATTTTAGCATAGTAGAAAAGAAAAAAAATTAATGCTCTTACTATAAGAAAATGGTCAATAGATGAGGTGGTCTGTATGCAAAATACCTGCATCATTTGATTATTCTCCCTCCCCCTCCCTCCCTCCCTCCCTCCCTCCTCCCTCCCTCCATGTGTGTGTGTGTGTGTGTGTGTGTGTGTGTGTGTGTGTGTGTGTGTGTGTGTACACAATCTCAGGTGTTGATTCCTGCCTTCCAAGACAAGACACTTTTGAGATTCTGTGTTTGTTTGCTTCTGAATACACGAGGCTGGCTGGCCTGCTAGCTTCTGGGAATTCTCCTGTCTCTACTCACCGCCTCCCCTTAGGAGCACATGGGTTCTGGGGATCCAAACTCAGAGCCCTACACTCACTTGGCAAATATTGAACCCTGTCGGCCTGCATCAAAACATCAGTCACATTGTGCCCCATAGATATGAATGATTGGCCTGTATCCCAAGCAAAAGCAAGTTTAAAGGAAGGAATGCCACATCTCCAGTTCCTCTGCCCCGCCCAGCACTGGAGGGGCACTTGATTCCTGTGTTTATTAAGCCAAGAGCAAGATCAGAGTGCCTCACATACGCTTCCCACTGCTCTTGCCTTCTCCCTCATCTACTCACCATCCATAATCACACCCTGGCGGCAAAGTGCTAGAGTGGTTGGGAACCAGGGAGTCCCAGAAGGAGGGGTGGGGTGGTTATATACCCAGCCTCTGGGTGAGGCCAATGCGCAGCTGGGGCCCATTACTTCTGCAAACCTGGAAATGACTTGTATCGCTTCTTCCCCAGGCTCACAACGTTTCCTGCTGTTAATGGGTCTGAGTGCTCCGCATTGTGATGTTTTCCCTCAGTGTTCCAATCATGATCAAAACGTAACTGCCTACCACTGACCTCTGGTTCTCCGGCACATTGACCAGTCCTTTCAGAAATGATATGGCACTTATCTGGCTGAGAATGAATATTCGGCTCCAGAATCAAAGAGCTCTGGTATTGGTGGAGGGTCCTAGGGGTCAGCTACTATCTTATCTCATGGCTCCTAAACCCAAGGTGCCATCTCTGGGTCTCCAAGGGCTCTCTTATAGTGTGTCCCTTCAGGCCTTTCTAGGTTCAGAGAATGGGACTCTGCTGGGGTTAGTCTTTTAATAAACTTTCTATCAAAATTAACTTTCGTCATTCAGCCTGTGTCTGGACATCTCCCATGTCAGAGATCCCACTCCCTAGCCAGGGACCCAGCTTGAATAATAGGAAGATTTTTATAGTCCTGTGAGCTCTAGTGAGGCTGACCCTTGCCTCTCAGAAACATACACTGATCATCTGATTCACATGCTCTATAATGGCTACAATTTGGGACTTAAATGCCTCCAAAGGGCTTGTGATACCATTGGGAGGTGGCAGAACCCATAAAAGGCAGGGTGTGATGAGAGGAAACTAGACCACCAGGGTCATGCCCTTGTAGGAGATATGGGGATCTCAGCCTACCCTCTCTCACTCTGTTTCCTGGACACCATAAGGTGAACAGCTTTTGCTCTTCCATAGACTCCAGGCCATGATGTTCTGTCTCCCAGGCCCAAAACCAACAAAATAAATGCTTTATGTATATGATACATAAAAAGGAAATGTATCATTAGGAATTGGGTCACTCTGCTCTGGTGACAGGACCTAATGTCCAAGCCAGAGATTCCAGAAAGCCAGCTATACAAGTCAGTCAACCCTCAAAGCTGAGAACTGGGGTGACTGATGGTATAAAACAAAGCCAAGGACTGGTGGGGGGGTGGCTCGGTGGGCAAAGCACTTGCCAGGCAAGCATGAGGACCTGAGTGTGGATCCGCAGAACCCACACAAAGTCAGACATGGTAATGCCAGTCTGTAACCTCAGCACTCCTATGGGGAGATGGGAGATGGAGACAGGAGAATCCCCAGAAATCTGTGAGCCTGCTGGCCTGGCATATATATCAGGGAACAAGTAAGGTGAACAGTGAAGACTGGAACCTGTGGATGTCTCTGCCATCTACACATGCACCAGAGCATGCATGCACCTGCACTCACACGTGAACACACACACACACACACACACACACACACACACACACACACAGATTAAAGAAAAAAAATAAAGGTTATAAGAGAAGTGGGATGCCCCATCTCAAGCAGGGTGAGAGAAAAATTAGGGACAGATTCCCCCCAGCTCTGCCTTCTGTTCTGCTCAAGCCTTCAGTGGACTGGATGATGCTCCTTGACACTAAGGGCATATCTTTCTCCGAGCCCTCTGATTTGAATGCCGAGCTCATCCAGAAACATTCCATGGACAACCCCTGGAACAGTATTTACTCTGAGAAACCAGTCAAATTCACATACGGGATTAACTATCCAAGAACCAAGGACAGGTGGCAGTGGGTTTCCAGTAGTCAGGAAGAGGTGTGAACAGGACGGATGTGCAGCTGAGAGCTGGGTCAGGTTCCCGGGGAGCTCTCTCTGTTCAGGAACATGTGCCATAGCTCTCCTGTATGGAGTTCACTTATGGAGGTTGCCTCTGCATTGAAAGTACTGTTGCATCTGACTTGATCATGTGATGCCCGGCTACACTGATGTCCAGAAATTAAAAAGGATATCTCATAGAAATGGAAGCATAGAATATTTCTTCTTTGTGACCGGGTTATGTCACTAATATCTTTACAGTTTACCTGTTTGCAGCATGCATCAGTGCTTCATTCTGTTTTATGACTGATTAATACTCCTTTTGTATAGATACGCCAAAGCTTACTTATTGATTCATCTGTTGAAAGACACTGGAGCTGTTTCCGTCATTTGACTCTCGTGGCTTGTGTCGCTATGAATATTCATGTATAAGCTTTTGTGTAGCCATATATTTTCATTTTTCTGAGAATTGCCCCAGCTGTAGATTTTTAAGGGACAACTGTGATAATCATTATGTGCCAATCTTCCATGGTTCCCCAACAAGGCGAAACCTCAGTACCCAGGTTGTGAGCAGCTCAGTCATACAGTCTTGATTTGTGCTCCTTGTAGTGGGTAGCTGTTCCAGCTTTGACTTGGAAGTAGTACCCCTAGTGAGGCTTCTGGTAACTGTCACACCTACCTATGACTTGCCCCTGGGGCAGGCCCAAGACAGGAGCCCTTAAGACCTGAAATCCAGATGTGCCAGCTGTCTTTTTTCCTTGTGATCCTGGATGCTGGATGGTAGACCGAGTACAGTTCTCCAGAGAACACCACTGGACTGCACTCCACCTCTCCCGGATCCTGTAACCAACCCTTCTACTGGCTGTAAGTTACCCCCGAATAAACCTCCTTTTTAACTATATGGAGTTGCCTTAACAAATCCCCACAATAGCTTCTCATTGTGTGTCTTAGTTTCCCTACTTCGTCCCAAGAAACCAGTTCCAAACAGAACTCCCAAAATGCATCTCTCTGGTTCTTAGTTCAGGCAATCCAAAATAAGATATGATTAGGAAATGGAAACCTGTGTGTTCTAGTTTCATTCTGTTGCTGTGATTTAAAAAAAAAAAAAAAAAAAAAAAAAAAAAAACCACTCTGGCCAAAAGCAACATAAAGGAGGGAAGGGCTTGTTTCAGTTCCCAGGTTACAGTCCATGACCAAGGGAGGCGACAGCAGGAACCTGAAGCTGAGATCATGGAGGACGACCATAAGGAAAGGGTGTGTTCTGGACAGCAGGGCAGCTGCACATATGAACACATGGTGCTTGTGATTGCATGCACAAACCCTGTCCACAGCCAGACCAAATCCCACATGGAGGGCAGAGCTAGGCATCCCTGGCTGGGGAGCAATTGGCAATTATAAGCTGCTGGGAAAGGAAGGGGTCATTTTGTCTAAGAATGTAGCCCTTGGTAAATCAGCTGCAATTTGGTAGAAGACCACTCTCCAAGAGTATTTGGTCAGCACAAATTGGTCTTGAAGGGCTTTTGTTGTTGTTGTTGTTGTTTTATTTTTGTTTTTTGACACAAAATTGGGTAGGTAGTGAAGGGGGTGGGTCTGGGAAGAGTTGGGGGTGGTGGTGAATATGATCAAAACGTTTATGAAACTCTCAAAGAACTAATACAAAAGAAAGAACCCATGGAGGAGCACTGCTCACTGGCTCACTTCTGGACCCATGCTTGGCTACTTTCTTATACAGCCTTGGAGCACCTGCATAGGGGATGGTACCACCCACAGTGGTCTGGTTCCTCCTACAATTAACAACCCACCGGTCCCCCACAGACATTCCCACTGGCCAGTCTGATCTGGCCAGTCCTTCAATTGAGATTCACTTCTCAGGGAACTCTGGCTTGAGTCAAGTTGACAGTTAAAACTAGCTAGAATGCTGTGAGTGTCTACACCTGCCCACATACTTGCTCTCGGGGCTCAGAGAGAAAGAAGCAGTCTCTCAGTTTCCATAAAGGCAGCAGGCAGGGCCTTTGGATGGCATGTGATGTCATCAGGAGAGCCGCAGAGAGATGGCTGCTGTCAGGGAGGTTGGTGATGTGCTTGAGGTTGTCCAGTAAGCGGATAGACACACACACACACACACACACACACACACACACACACACACACTCACAACCAACGGACAGACAAGCCAATCCGAAGCCAAGTTTGTCTGTTTCCAGCAGCTGTGCTCTCCACCCTCCTCCCGCCTGTCAGCCCTACAGTGCTCCTCCCAGCAAGACAACAATTCCCTAATGGCAGAGAGCGAAAGTGTCTCCTTGGCTCTCCATCCTGCTGCCAAGAAAGCCAGTGCTGCTGTTTCTAACACTCCTGTGAATTTCCCATTCTTGGCTGCCTCTCCTTGCTTTCCCTCGATAGAATTCAGCTTCCAACCGCTTTTCAGCAATCACTGATTGAATCTGCATCTATGTTTATTTTTTTAAACATTCGAACTCTTATACAGTCCCAGAGGGCAAGGATCATCCCAGTTGAAGAGCAAGGCATGCTTTATTGGTTGAAATTCAGCATACATGCCCTGGTGGCAAATGCTTTCAAACAAAACAACAAAAACTTCCACCTGCTGTCTGTGGCCTGCTCCTGGGATTCAGGGTAATAAAACTGCATACCTTTCAAACTGTCAGAAATCAATTTCTTCACTAAAAACTGCTGAGATGCATGGTAACAGAAAAAAAGTCGTCTATACTAGCCGAGGATACAATGAAGACACCAGTATTTGGACTGGGACAGAAAACCAGAGTTGGAGTCCAGGTTCCGTCTTTTTCTCTGGCTGTGTGAATCTGACTAAAGCACATAACTTCTCTGAAGCACAGGATGAGGTTTCGGTGGAAATCAAATCAGATTTTACTTAATGGAAGTTTTCAATAAATGTTTGGGGCCCACGAGGTGGCTCCATGGGTAAGGGTGCTTGCTGTAGAAGTCTGATGATCTAAGGTAAATTCTGGAACCCATATAAAGATGGAGGGAGAGGACTGACTCCATACAGCTGTCCTTTTAGCTCCACATGATTGTTTTGGCATGTGCCCCCTATCACACACACACACACACACACACACACACACACACACACACACACTAAATTTTAAGAAATGTTAGGTTTGTTATTACTGTTTCTGCAAGAAGACTAATATATGCTTCTATTTTCTTGTGGAGTAGCTGATATCTGAAAGGCAGAAAAAACTGTTACAGTATCTTTGCAAAGACAAAAAGATAAAAACCAAGCAGAAGCCAAAGCATTGGCTCCCCGATTCCATTACATGAGTAGAAAGGCTAAAGCGAGCTCCCTAAAACCACATGTAAATTTAAGAGCCTGGGTGCTTTATCGTGGTGCTGGGTTCCACCGTGGGCAACAGCAACTTCGGCTGAGAACCTTGTCAAAATGCAGATTCTCAAGTCCCGCCCTGGCACATCGAATCTGGAAGTCTACAGGCTGAGTGAACGCTGTAATCTGTACTTGACAGCTGATTTAGGTGGCTGAGGTGTGAGGATGGCTGCCGCTTTAATACGCAGCCTTGAGGCTGGCTGGAGGTGTCGCTTAGCTAGGAAAGTGCTGACTTAGCATGCAAGAAGCTCTGGGTTTGATCCCTAGTACCTTGCAACTTGGTCATGGTTGCAAATGCCGGTAACCCCAGCCCTTAGCAGGTAGAGGCAGGAGAACCAGAAGTTCAGGGTCATCCTTGATTACATAGACCAGCATGGGGTGCAAGAGACCCTGCCTCAAAACAAACAAACATAAATAAACGAATAAATAAAAAGTAAGCAAGAAAGTGTGCAGCCTCAGTTGGTCCTTAACACAAAGGTGATGGGTTTTATGGCTTCCGAATTACTGTCCAGAAGACAGAGGAGGCTCAGAAGAGAAGCAGACATTCTTCAAGGTCTCAGGAATTTGCTTCACTAATCCACGCCTCCCTTCTCGGCTGCCCACTGTCTTCTAGAAGGACTACGTGTCTACAGCAGTCCTGCCAGCAGCTGACTCAGTAAGCTGGCACACACTCCAGCCTAGCCAGCTGAATGACCACAAGGTATCAGGAAGATGTGTCACTAAGCAAACAAACCCAGCGGAGAGATGCACTGTGCCACAATGAGTCCCTGAAGCCCAAAGTTCCAGTTGTGTGTGTGTGTGTGTGTGTGTGTGTGTGTGTGTGTGTGTGTATGTGTGTGTGTGTGTGTGTGTGTGAGTGTGTGTGTGTGTGTGTGTGTGTGTGTGTGTGTGTGTGTGTGTTCACGGGCGTTCCCCA